>NW_008610019.1:0-966 GCF_000691845.1 Merops nubicus
GGAGGGATGTTGCCAGGAAGGGGAAACAAGCAGGGGCTGTGGAGCTGCTTTGCAGCTTGGCACTACCAGCTTGGCACTGGCGCCTTGCTGGCCACCTGTCCCACCTTGGCTTTGGTACCAGGAGCATGCCCGTGCTTTGTTTCCCCTCCCCGGGGCACACGGTTTTGGTTCCCGCACCTTGTCCTTGCTCCCAAAGTGGTGCAAAGACTCTCTGAGCTTTTGCTTGGGTTCTGGCCACTTCCCCATGTTCCTTTTGCCCACAATGTGCTTCCTCAGCTCCCCAGGGACCAGGTCTGCTTCCCATCAGCTGGTGCAGGAATCAGCTTCCCCACTCCTCTCCTTGCTCTGCTCCCATAAACAGTCACATCCAAAGAGAAAACTGACACCAAACCGCCCAGGAACTCAGATTTCTGAAACCACCATCTCCATGAAAGATTTCCCAGAATTTTGAGACTTCTAGGAGTGTTCTGGAGTCAGCTTACCTCTAGTACACAGGTTTAGGCTGGGAACTATCCTTCCCCCCATTCCTTATGGTGCAACACCATGTCATACTGGTAAGGCAGAAAATGAGCAGACACCAGGACATTCTCCCGAACACTGTAGGACAGTGTGACACCAAGGGGAGCACAGACTCCAACAAGCACCCGTGCTGCCGAGCTCCAGTTCACTGCCACGGAGCTGAGATGCCACCAACCTGCCTCTTCTGAGGGTGCCATGATATGATGCATCTCCCAGGGGCTCTCACAAATCCCTCACAGGTGTCAAGTGCTCAAGCACACATTTCGTAGACATTTTTTATACAGCTTTTGATAAATTTTAAGAAAGCAAACCTCCGGCTCTTCAAGGAGTTAATCAGTGAGACTCCCTGGGAGACCGCCCTTAGGGACAAAGGAGTGGAGAGAGCTAGCAAATCTTTAAGGATACTTATCATAGAGTGCAAGAACTTACAATTCCCAGCTGTAGGCA
>NW_008610019.1:1025-8026 GCF_000691845.1 Merops nubicus
GCCGGCACTGTTTTTTCTCAGAGTCTTCAGTGCCAGCCTCTCTCCTCACAGCTCTCAAGTGGATGGCCCTCAAGACAGAGACCATCAAGACAAAGCCGCTCCCACAGTCATCAGTGGCAAGGTTCTTCAATGTCTGAGGAACCTTAACATTCACAAGTCCATGGGGCCTGATGAGATGCACCCCAGAGTACTGAAGGAATTGGCTGACGCAGTTGCGAAGTCACTGTCGATAATATTTGAGAAGTCCTGGTAGTCAGGCAAAGTCCCTGGTGAATGGAAGAAAGGAAATATCCCCCCTGTTTTTAAAAAGGGTAAAAAGGAAGACCCTGGGAACTACCGCCCACTCAGCCTCACATCTTGTGTTTGGCAACTGCCACAAAGTATGGAAATATTAGCCAGTATATGCTGAATCAGAGGAAGCAGAACTGATTTCAGTCTTGCAAACCAGACCCACCTATGATGACACTTGCTAGAATTCTAGCTTCTTCCCTTCCCAACTTTATGCCTCATCAGCATAAAAACCCAAGAGTTTTCTCTTTCCAGACAACAGATTGCAGCTCAACAGTAAATGTTTGTCTCGGCTTATGTAGGGCCCTGAAAATGCCACACTCTGACTCGGCTGCATTGCTTATGTCTGCAGTCCCTTGCCAAGTGCCGGAGCTCAGCACCCAGCCCTGCTTTTGCAGTGGCAAGAGCCTGCTCAGGCACCGGCCAGGATTCCTGCTTCACACCTGCCACAGGCCTGTACTTCAAAGGGGTGATGCTAGGACACATCTACTCCCCCTAAACTCATGCTCAAACTGTCCAAGTCTTTAAATGATGTCAACTGGTATGCAGTGGTTAACATCAGATTTCAAGACCTACCCCAGAAAAAAAAAAGAGACACAAACAGTTCTGTGAGAACAAGGTGCACAATAACACTTGCATTGAATCCCACAAGGCTGGCTACATCAGCCACCTTTTTTATGTATCTGTGGGACAGAGAGATGATCCTACCTTCTCCCTGTCCCTCTCTGCATCCTTCAGTAGTCCTGAGTGCCCTACATCTCCTTATCTCAGAAGCTACAGTGCCTCTCAGGGGTGCTGTCTGACAGTGCGGGAGAGGAAACTCTTGAACTGCCTTCTCACAACTCATACCCCATTTAATGTCCAGCCATCATCTGCACAGAGAACTCTTCAGCAGATGAGGAGGAACATGATGCTGTGTTCACAAGCCTGTGGTGGTATTGCCAAGAGCTCTGCTGAGTTCTCACCGACTTGATCATTTAGTGACAAGGGGTAACTTCCTTTACTTCTATTTATTTCCAGAACGGGGCAAAAAAGGAAACACATATGAGTGCATGCATATATTATATATATGTTTATAAAAGGCGGGAAAGAAGGGAACACAAACATGTACCACACAGTACATGGGCTCATCCTAGCCATTCAATGTATCAAAATCCATTTGTAACACAGCAATTTTGGAATTGCTCAGGGAGATTCAAGTATGGGATGAAACACTGGGACAGTATTCAGACTAAACTTGCAAGTCCACCTTCTCTTCCTTTTCCCTGTTCTCCTAGTGGTATGAAGTATTGCTGGCATGAGTCAGACACAATTTTCACCATTACCCTTAGCACAGTTTATTATACAGAGTTGTAGTTCCAGGCAATAGGGTACAGTATCAGCAAAAAGGTCAGAAAAACACAAAACTCACCCCCAGGAGAAGAGCTCAAGAGGGTTAGAAAAAGGATGATAAAAGTAATGCAAAATGCTTTAACAGGACAGCATTCTAGCCAGCTGCTTCCACGGCCACTTGGTCAGAGAAATGCTGCTCAAGGTAAGAAGTCTAAATACAACACTTTCACTTTCTTTTTTGTAAACCTTTATTAATTTTATCTATTGATATTTTCTATTGCTTGTCCTAAACTGAGACTACTGGGCATCTTTTAAGAAAAGCATATGCAAAAATTAAGATCCTCAGTAGAATAATACTTATCCTCTAAAGCACAGAGTTGACAATAAAACCCCATCAAGTTGCAAAGTACAAATTCTAGACAGAAAAAAATGTGGCAACTAAAATCACCCCAATATTTCCACATGCAATTCAAGTAAAGATAGAAGAGAGTGGAAGACGTTTTAAAAATGGCTAATTGAATGAGAGGAAGTATACCTGCATGGTTCACCTGTAAAAGCCTGTAGTGTACGACACAAGGCGGTGAGCCTGTGAGAGGGATGTGGCAGATCAGCGTGCCCTCTAGTCAGCACCGAACAATAACTACAGCCAAACCACAACAGAGGAAGAAATTGTGCTTTAATCATATTTGCCAGCTTCTAAATTATAACCAAACACTGAGTAATTCTTTCACCCTCAGGAGATCTATCCAGTCTATTTCTTGAAAACCTATTAACATCAAGTGTAGCTGAAATCAGTCTCACTCATCACTATCACTGACAATAATGCTCTGATTTTTTCAGAGAACTGCAGATACGAAATAAACAATGCTAAAATGTCAAACAGCATCAATTTCTAAGCATAGTTACTAAATTCAGAATTGTTCATGCTAAGATATTATTCAAACCTTATTCTTATTTAAAAATACAATATATATTTCTAGACGACCCACTTTGTGTATCTCTCACTGATCTGGACCTATCATAGGCAAGGGTTCTGAAATGAAGAAAATTGCCAATATAAAAAGGATAGGAAAAAACAATATAGATTTTAACACCACAAATCCTCTACGCTGAATACAAGTGTCTCATGTCACTGAAGAAGAACTAGACTAATAAATGGCGATAAGTGCAGGCAATTGTGGTTAAAAGGGACTGCTGGAATGAATGCCATGTAAACAACTGATTAGGAACAGTGACAACCAACAACCTCTAGACTACTTAGAGTACAGGAACACTAAAGGGCTTCTAAATATCTAAAAAGGAAATAGTAATAGGAGAACCTGTTGGAATTCAAGAGGTGACTACAGTTTGGTAACAGTGAACTCCCTTCTGCAGATGCAGCATGTACACCTGCTCAGTGTCTGAGGAAGAACGGACAAGTTGTCCACGCTTCACAAAAAAAAACCCAAACCAAAAACAGAAACAAAAACAAAAACAGAAGAGGACAGAACTACACTAAGGACAGCAGTTAGCCTAGAGACAATAGTGCTTCCCATAAAACATATATGCAATAATATATCAAATACAATTCCAAAAAGGTAACAGGTATGATTATTCTAGCACTCACATTTGACTAAGGCCTTTAACATGTTTATTCCTTTGTTGATTCATTATACTCTGTAACACAGTGAAATCCATTGGCTAATATGAATGTTGGTCTAACAAAGTATTTCTACAAAAATTACAAATGAAACTTTTCTGGGAAATTTTGCCTCAATCAATGACGAAATGATGACACTAACTAGCAACTCTACTTTTTAACAAGTTTGGAGAAAAAAAGACAATAAATCTAACAATTTTTTCCTTCTTGGGTAAAATAAAGATTTCTGCAATAAATCATGTTCCAGTACAGGAGGCTTTTTTTTCCCCCTCTGCTTTTGGGAAAATAATGAAATGTACCCTTCTATACTCTTCCTACACATTTGTTAGAAAAAAAAGTAATTTTCATTATGTAAATATGATGTATTGCTAAATAAATGGAAGAACTAAGGCAATATGATAAAATTTACCTTAGAAGTGCTTAAAAAACAAAACAGTTTCAACAAAAAGAACAGCTGAGTGGTGCTACCCTGAAGAAAATTAAAACCAGCTAAAAGGCATGAAACTGAATTCCAGGAAAACAGGGAGCAGAGTTACTTCTGTAGATATTACCCACTATCTTTTGCAAAGGAGATTGAATAAATAAGCATTCTGGGAAATAAAAAATAAAATTCCATGAAAAATCTGTGCAATACAGCTCTTCAGGGTAAACAAGAGTCACAGCAGAAGCGTTTCACATTTCAGTGTATGATTACATACAAGGGAAAACAATGTAAAAAAAAAAAAAAGTAATTACTCTGGCTTACTTCTAATAACTTCAATTACTGTTACTAAAAAGTAATTACTTCACAAGAATAAAGAAACAATGATGTTTATTGTTCCCTGCTATGAGCAAATAAAGTACCTGCTATCCTGGCCTCAGGGACACTTCTGGTGAAAATGGTGGCAAGTCGCACTGGCAGCTCCAGCAGGAAAAGATCGTTTCCCTTTCTCAGACCCAAGACGTAATAGCGATTCCAATACATGGCACAATGTAAAAGAAACACTTGATTTGATAGATCAAAGACATAAAATGAGACCTTTACCTGTTAACTCATAATTGCAGAATATTTTCCTGTGGAATCTGTAAAATTTAAAGACCTTCTGCACCTTCCACCACCACTCAAGAAAGAGTAAAAAGCACTGATATCCACTGAACACTGTGTTGCCTTCGATGCTACAGAAGAAATTTCTGAGCTACTATATTTGACAATATCATTAGTTCTTGTTGCTGTCTAGCTAGGTAATAATAATAGAATAACATGGGGAGGCTTTTACAACCACTTGACAAAGACTGTTTTTATCTCTAAATGGAAATCAAGAGATTCAGTTTCACAGTGGAAAACTAAAGCTTCAAAATACACTGAGAAAAACTCAAGACCTCTATCTTCAAGAAGAAACTTAATGAACAGACAAAAGAACAGTTCTGAATTGCTGGCTGAAAAGCAAAAACTTTCAACCGAAAATTTTCTTGCTTGTCCAACTTCACCTACCAGATTTTAACCAAATACATTAAAATGAATGGGAGAAAGGGAGGTTGTGTTACTTGGATCCAAACCTTAATATCGTGGAGTAGAAAGCATTCATACGGTTGCTTTGTAACCCATCTGAAACGTACCACTTTGCATCAACTCCACAGAACAATTAATTACATTTTCCTAATGGATGGAGACAGAATTGTAGTTTTGGTCACAACTGCCTCACCTGGGCTAGTCTCCCCCTGAGAGCACCATTGGTCAAACACACTCAGATAAGCGCTGAATGCTGCTGCCTGCCAAGGGAGTTACCTCACGTATGAACCCTGGGAAACAGAGTTCAGCAGAGAGCCGAGCCTGCGCTCTACACAGTCATCAGCTGGGGCAGGGACAAAAAACAAACCAGCTGATATTGAATTGACTCATGTATGATTTAGAATGGCTTCAACAAGCCGAAGTTAAACATTCTTATTTTGGACATACTGAAACACTTAGGATCAAAAAGTAAATGGTGAATATTTCTGAGAAAAACATCAAGACGTATTTGGGGAAAAAAAATAGTTGAAATTATAGGGGCTTTAACCAGGAAAACAGATATAAACCCAGTAACATTTCACATGAACATAAATTTCAAACTTCCTCAGCTTTCACCTGTACACAGGACTCAGGAAAATGGGAACACAGTGTTTGTATATATTCTCTATAAGAAAAATGAAATTATTCTGTTTTGTCAAGTCTACAAAGTGACATAAGTGACATCTCAGGACAAGAGGAGGGCTTGGAGGGAAGAGAAAAACCACACACTTGCAGAGTTCTGTTTACAGTTTTTGCTTACATAGAAGGTTTTTCTTCCCATGATTCTCTAGGAAGCGTACTCTCTGAAGCAGCAGTAAGTGAGAAGCGTGACGAACAGAGAGTCACACTCTCAGGCAGAAAACCTCTTGGATACAAGTTTAGTCTAACAAATACACCATTTCTCTAGATGCTGCATATGATATGTATCATGAAAATATTTTCATGGTCGCTCTCCCCGACTCTGCAACATCCAGCTCTAGGGCACAAAAACATCCAGCAGCTCCAGCTGGCTGTGCTGTTTTCTGGAATTGACCTGGAATTTTTACAAAAGTGTTGACTGATAAATGAAGACAGGCAACAAAAAAGTCATTCTTGTTTTGTACAACTTTCTACACTCCTCTGAAACACTCCTTCCAGTTTTGGCTTAAAACCCCCACTCTTTTTTCTGTAAGGTATTTAGCAGTCATAATTTGGTATTAACTGCCCCTTATATTCTCAGAACTAATATTTGCAAGAACACACAGCCACAACACACGCTTGTACCTCCCATCTCAGTCCTGAGTGCAAGGGTTACTATGCAGAGCATGAGGTAAGGTGACTCTATCAATCACTGACTCTTCAGCCAAGAGAGCGGTATCGGTGGGTCTCACTGAACACATCCCACTAAGGATTCACTGCCTGTATTCAGGACAAATGCTATAAATACAGCAATATGTGACCATGTCCAACAAGCATCACAGGGAAATACGCTTACCTAGTACAAACAGGTGGGATATCACACTGATAAACCTGCAATGATCTTGACTGTTTGCCATCATCACATAGCAAAGCAGTACAACCCCCGCCAGGTACAGAGGCAGGACCTCAACTCAGCATTGCACACCAGGCAGCACAAAGTGCTCCAAATCATCTTCTGTATTTCTTAAAATAAAATGCAGCCAGTTCTGTGCCACTGCCCAGTGGCTAGCTGGCTGGTAATTCATATTTGGGGCAACATTCTCCCAGTGTAACATTGATACAGCTAAAAGAATTGCTCCAGATAAAGAAATTATTCAGAAATTACCTCTCACTCAGAAAAGATGCTTCACTGCTGCATCTCTCATGAAATTCTGATTCTCCAAAACTGACTCTAAAAAAGACTTTCATCTTTGGTGTCTTTCAGCCTTGAGGAGAAAATGGCATCTTCCCTCAAGCTCCAGGGACAGCTGCTAGCCACTTGCAACAAAAACTTGTATGCATGTAAATATTTTGTGAAGAAAAACCATTTTGCATGAACATTCAGGTCACCAAGATATCAAAAATTAAGATTTTCTCTCATTCATTCCCAAACAGAAAGTGTTACAGTTCTCTGTGTAAAACTTACATAATTTTTATGCAATTGATGCTTTACCATTTTAAATAACTTGGTTACAACTGAGGCGCATTGTCAACTTCAGATTGTACTAGCCTGCATGAAGATTGCAGAAGCCTGACCTGGACAGGCTGGAGAGCTGG
>NW_008610020.1:0-9947 GCF_000691845.1 Merops nubicus
CGGGGCACAAGTGTTACTCAAAGCTGTGGTGGAAAGCTGACTGCCACCAATCGCGTAAGGATCGCAGGACACCAGGGGCCGAGCCATAAAATGGTGGGGATGAATTTCTGGTCAGTGAAGAGTAAGGTATGGGGAAAGATGAGCTATGTGTATACATCCAACCCAGTTATACGTACATGCATATGTATATATATTCAATGGTGGCACCTGTTCAGGAAATATCACCTTAATGCTTAGTAGAGACCATAGAAGCAAGCAAAGCATAGGCAGTGGTTAGAAATGGGAGTGATATAATAAAGCAGGGAATGTGTCTTCACAGCAGGGAGTGGGGGGGGAAGCACTTGTAAGCACTTGTCGGAGAGATACAATCACCAGTGCTCCAAGGTGACAGTCTGGCAACTTTACATACAAAAAGAACCAAACAAGAACCACCTGAGGACTTGAATGAATTTAAACAAACCTAGATATCTACCTCAAGAAATTTACATAGCCTAAACCTCTGAACTTTAGGAACTCGTACGCATGCTTCATGAACTTATACATAGTAACTTCTCCTCCCAGGGGAGGCATAAACTGAACTTAATGAGACATACGACGTATGATGAGAAGGGGGTACTTGTTGAGGGGGATATGTAGTAGGCGTACCGGGCAGTCTGTACACTCCGAGTACCTCAGCCAATGGGGAAGGGAGGAGGGAAATTTGCGGCTGGGAAATTAGGATAAGAAGGGGTCTGCATCCCCCAGCAAAACTGAGAGACCTCACCAGGATATGCCTGTGGACTCTCCCTTTATTCGAATAAAGTATATTTTACAGGACTCCTCTGTCTCCTATTGGAACATCGACCTCTGGCAGCGGCATTTTCCGCACAGGAGAGTGCACAAAACAAGATGCCTCTATAGATCAAGAGGACTCTATAACCTAGACGAGGGGTTCTCAACCTTTCCTTTACCGTGGACCCCATCTAAATACCTTTTGTGTCTGTGGACCTTAAAGACTTAATTCAAGATTTAAAGCACTAGGCTGCACCAAATAATTATTTCCATTTTCTCATGAAGGATATGCAAATCTGGAGAGAAGGGGAACAGAACTTTCAGGGCACTGTCTGTGGGTATTTCTATGAGCTTGTCTTCCTCTGCAGGCCAGACCAAATGTTTCTGGGCTGGATGTTACCCACTCCTGCTTTAAGCCTTCAAAGACCTCCTGTGATGACATTGCAGCCCCCCAGGGGTCCACAGACTACAGTTTGAGAACCACTGATCTAGAGCACACCCACTGTGTATGAGCACCGTATGTGCTCTTCCTCCCAGCTCAGCAGGCATGTAGAGACAGAGATAGAGAGATTAGGCCTCCAAACTGGAAAAAAACATGGCTTAGGGAAGTTATGACAGGAGTCTGGAAAACCATCAGTTGTTTGGAGATGAACAGAGGCAAACTAATCATTACTTTGTATAATTTAAGAACAAGGAATCACCCACTGAAATGATCCAGCAGCAGGTCTGGAAAAGGAAAAGGCTTTTCACCAAAAAAAATTTAAATGGAGGACAGATTGCAACAGGCTGTTGCAGAGGCTAATTGAATACATGGGCTCATAGGGAGCCAGGGAAGGTGATGGGGTCTCCATCCCCGTGCTGCAGCCCCTGCCTGCTGGATGCTGTGCACACGCCATCCTTTCGAAGGTTACCCACCTTGCATGCGAGGCAGGAGACACTCCTGTACACTGTCCCCATGGCTCTGACTGGGGCAGGGGAAGGAGAAGCAGGACACCCTTCTGCCCTTCAAGGAAAAGGAGCACACCACCTGCCTGCCTGGCTTTCACGAGACAACTCCATTCATGTGCTCTTTCTCCATACAAGCTTTACTCAACTAGCTAGAGACAAGCTAGTAAACCACCTGGATTTTTATCATGTCTATTTTACCGCCTGTGGGTCTCCCAGACATTTCTCAGCACTGATGAGGCTGCTGCAGGACTTTTCATCCCTGCTGTTTCCAACGGGGTGCCTTTTCCCTGCTCTCCTCCCATGGCAGCTCCCATATGGCTGTGCCTCTCTGCAGCAGGGGGGAGAGGATGTAACTCATGGCACCCCCTGTTTTTGTCCATCTGATGCAGCAGTCATCTGCCAGGAACTCGAGTCAGCTCACTTTGGTTTCCAAATGGAAGGGAGGACTGTGCTAAAAGGCCAAAATCTGCAGGTTCTCTTTGGTTTTCTTGTGTCATTTCTGCTTGCATTTGAGACTAGCAAATCAGAAAGAGCAGAGAACATTATCAAAGCAGTAACAGCACATGCTAGTGTAAGGTGAGAGATTTTTATCTCTATTGCATTTTTGCTTCAGACTAAATAGGTTTGAATGGGCTGTTAATGACAGGGAGGCAGCTGGGAGGCAGTGGTGAAGGGGACTTCAAGCAGCACCTGTAGCAGCTGTGATTTGGTGCCTTATTTATGCTGCTTTCACGTGTGGATGCCTGTCCACATACTCCTCACTAGCAACTTAGTGGATAACACCTACTAGCCAACTTCAACTAAGCTTGCCATGTGGAAGCCTGTTAGGAGCTCCTGGGCTTTTACTTTTGGGTGGCCACTCTGCTCAGCAGTGGGGAGGAAGGACACCTGGTGTGCACTATGAGAACAAATACACCCAATCACTTCACCCATGGACCTCCAGTCTGCAGGTGGGCAGGGCTGCTCTGCTGGGCATGCTTGGTAGTCACTGTTGCTTTTCTGGCTTCACATTGTATAGAAGAATTTGATGGTAATGCCACATCACAGCCTCAGAGAAACACTGGCTTGTGATAATGTACAAATGGTACAAAATGTTAGAAACCACTTGTCAGTATAGAATGGAGCAAAAGCCAGTTGAGTTTTTTAAAATATTGCTTGGATTTCTATTGCATTTAATCTTAGCATTGATTCTTCTTGAACCAGTAATTCCTTCTTTGGTTTGAAGTAATTGCAATGACCTTGGAATGATTTTCCCATCTGGTTTGGGAAAACATACTTTCACACACTTGTTTTCTTTTAATCTGAAAATTACATCGTTGTTATATTCTCAAAGACCAACTCTATTATCTTACGACTGTTTCTGTTTATCTTAATTGAAACTAGATTTTTTTTTCCTGTTAAGGCTGGGAGTTTATAACATCTTGTTTTCAGAAGAAAAAAAAAAAAAAAAGCTGACTTTCCTTCCCATTTGGTCAGACAATATATATATATATATATATCTCAAGAGCTCAGGATACAAATACTCATCATTACAGCTAAAAAGATAAGATACAGCTAACCACAAGAATAGCATCATCCAGAGAAAGTCCTTAAATATTCAAGCTAGCTCATGAAACCATGTCTTTAAAGTCACTCAGTGAACTGATGAAACATTGATTTTCTGAGTTTCATCAATTTTTTTTTTGGCATACTTGAAGAACAGATTGTAACTATCTGTAAATTGTTCTTTCATTTCAAATCACACTCAGAATAATTCCCGTGGAAAATTCCTGCTTATACCTTTTTTGTGGGTAGCTCACAGGGAGGTGATAAAATATTTGGTGTTTTATACATTTTGATGGGATAGATAGGCCATGTAATATAGTTGTGATTCCTGTCTAGAACAGCTAAGCTCTCCGAGTAAATCTTCTCATGCATATACAATTATCAGCTGATAACTCCCGTAAGTATTCATCCCTGGGTGAATTACCTTATATTTCTGGCCTTAAAGATAAGCTTTAACAAAACCTGTGTTTGTATTCTAACAAGCTTTAATAACAACTTTAGTTTGTATTCTGGCACATTTCTGTACCCTCGAGTGAAGGGCGTGTTACCAAGGGACTGGACTGTTGTGTGTTATTCTCCTGGGAGCCCCAGGCTTCACTGAGACGGAAGGACTGCAGGCTTGGGCACTTTGAACTTCCCCGTCTGCCACCTTTCTGCCGGGGACCCAACTGCCACCGTGTGGGCGTTTTGCCAACTTGCACATTCCCATAAACACAAAGAGGGAGAGAGGTTTGGGAACCCAACCAGAGCAGAGAGCTGGGAACCATTAACTGGTGGGAAGTTACAAGGAGAATTTGAAAAATGGATGTGACATAGGGTTAGTCCAATCTCCTGCTCTCTTTGGCTTGTCTTCTCATAGCTGCTTAGATTTGAAAATACTGACTGCTCTCTCTCCAGAGGTCCAGCAGGCTGTGAGGACAGCAGGGAGAAGGCACAACAGAGGCACCTCTGCTGCTGGGAAGTGCCTTCCACAGCATGCAGTTGGCCACAGGGCTGGGTGTCCTGGGGCAGTCTGAATTTACCAATAACATAAATTTCTAAATAAAGAGCTTTTAATTTTGTTGTTATATGTCTCCATCTGTTGTGTGCTACTGGTTAAGTGCAGATGGTGATTAAATTAGTACCTCTCCTGGAGAATTTACAGTTTAAAACCTCACCTCCTGCCTAAAGGTTCTTGTGGGACTAGTGGGGATGTGGGGCTAGTATGTGCACTGTACTTCATCTCCAGCAGAAATGCAGACTTCAGGACATGGTTCTACTAGGCAGAAACATTGTTCAGGTGGAACACAAGGACCAACTGGTCCTTCTGCCTGGCTCTGGCAGCTCTGCCACACATGGACAATCCCACATAGAGCACTGTCCCCTGGTAGCTCACTGTGTCCGTATGCAGCGTGCCTTCACCTTCCTCCATTTGGTTGTCTCCTAGTCACTATACTGTGGCAAACAGTCATTTGCTTTTAATAGTGCCAAAGATAAAAGTTCTCTGCTCCAAGGATTGGAGAGTTCAGGACAGAAAATGTATATTCTCAAGCTTTCTTGCATGACTGCAGCTCAGCTTACCATTGAATCTACCATGGCCTGAGAGTTCAGACAAATTCATATTCTGCATATCTTTGAGCCCCTGATACAAACACCACAATGCCAGCAGACCATTATCCAGCTTGGTGCAACACCATGTGAGGAACATAACCAGATTTCAAAATATTCACTGAAATACACCTCAAAAACCCACCTTTGATCTTTAACATCCGATTTCCCTGGTTTTTTACTATTATTATGACAGCCAATGTGAAAAGTAGTGAGGCAGATGAACTTATTTAAAGTAAGACCATGCAGAATTTTTTACCCAATATAGGAGGGACATTTACCTTAGTCTTCCTTCCCCAAAACAGTCAGTGACATCTTCCCTGTTAGTACCAACTTGCAAGGTATGGGGAGATATTTACTGCCATGTGCTTACAGTTACATTAATTCATACACCAGCTCAAGGCACTAAAATAAAATGCTTGCTTTACTGTAAATGTTTGGTTATTTTCCTGACATAAACCAAATTGCAATATTATAACAAATACTGCAAAATATGGACTTAAATTTTGTTATGATCACAATTCCAGACATGACCCAATTTAAATGCAGTTATTAATAAAATCAAAAGAAAAATGTTACTTTTGTTCAATAGTACATAACTTTCCTCAGCAGCACGTCTATACATAAATATATAGTTATAAAATACAAAGCAGTGTGCCAGTCCTGCTGTTACTTGTATCAGTGTAAGTAATACTCAAACCCAGCCAAGCCAAACCTAGCGAGGACAGTTAAAATGGCTTTGGAAACAGAAAATGACTGATTATTTTAACTTAATTATCAAGGAACAGGAAATGAAAAAGTGGCATCAAGTTAATAACACGAACTTGACCATTTGTCTGATGCTGGGAAAATCATCTCCCCGAGTGCAGAGTCCTAAGCCACAAAATCTGCTGGGGAAGACCAGAGCTGCTTCACTGCTGACCCAGCAGTGGCTGTGGGGTGTGAGGCTGTGTCAGGGCTGGGCTGGAGGACATCTCAAGCTGACAGGACTGTGTGAGATGAGACTGCACAACAGCACGCTGTGACATGTCACCAGCTATGGCATACTGGAAGAGGCAGATGAAAAACTGAAGTGAGATCTTTCTCTGTGATAAAGTTGGAAGGATCATTTCCTTTCCCACTGCTATTCCAAAATAAAACCTTGAATGACACACGTTCTTCTGTATCTGCCTATGCAGAACTGGAGATGCCCTGAAAGACCTTTGCAGTTCATGACTTTCCCCATTGCACTGTGCGTGGCACAAGCCTCTGGGACCCCAGCTCCCAAAACAGTCCCTGCTACTTCCTTCAGAAGCTGCTTTCTTCTCTAAGGTGTCTTTAAGTGTCATACTGGAAAGGTGGGCACTGCCCAAATGTTCTAAAATATTGTTTTAAAGAATTGCCACATGCATAGGAATGACATAACATGTCCAAAGAAGGGCAATGAAGCTCGTGAAGGGTCTAGAGAACAAATCTTATGAGGAGCAGCTGAGGGAACTGAGGTTGTTCAGCCTGCAAAAAAGGAGGCTCAGGAGAGATCATATCACTCTTTACAACTACCTGAAAGGAGATGGTAGCACGGTGGGGATGGGTCTGTTCTCCCAAGTCACAAGTAGATAGGACAAGAGGAATTGGCCACAAGTTGCACCAGGAGAGGTTTAGGTGAGATATTAGGAAAAATTTCTTCACAGAAAGGGTTGTAAAGCCCTGGACCAGGCTGCCTACGGAAGAGTGGTAGAGTCACTGTCCCCAGAGGTATTTAAAAGATGCGAAGACGTGGTGCTTAGGGACTTGGTTTAGTGGTGACCTGTCAATGCTGGGTTAATGGCTGGACTTGATGATCTTAAAAGTCTCCTCCAACCAAAATGATTCTATGAAATACTTCCTGGTCTGCAACTCACCTAGCATCTCCCTAAAACCATCATACAGTGTACACAGGTAAAAGTGGGAAAAGGAAGTGAGTAGTCCAAATACTAGTGCTATACTCACTGTGTTCAAAAGCAGGTGAAAAAAAATTAACTAAAGCCATCATTTTGTCTCCCTATACTTTTGATCAGTTTCAAAGATCTATTTGTTTCCGAATCCAGAAAACAAAATCTCAAAAGGCCTACATGGTCTTGCAATGAGGAAGTTCCATCCTTTAGAAAAAACAGCCACTCTGGGCTTAGATTTCAGAAAGGCTTTGTCTACACTAGTAAACTACAGAGAGTCATTACTTGGTTATCAGGCCAACTGATAGTGTCTCCTGACCTAGCCCGGGGTGACCTGGGAGGGTGCAGGTTGCCCTGGGTGACCGGTGTGCTGGAGGCTGCTCTGGAGATTTAACAGTTGTGGCTTATTGCATCCTGGTGCCAGGAAATGTCTCCTGGTGCCCTTTCATTTACCAAGCAGAAAAAAAATCTTTGATTTGCGGATACTGACAACTAAATGTGCTTCAATCTTTCCTGGCTTTGGGGCATGACTTCAGCAAGATAAAGTCTTTTGCTGTTTCATTCTGTAGGGACGTGTGGAAATAAGGTCCCTCCTGGGCAGCACTGGAGCTTGGCACCTCTCAAGGCCATCAGAACCACCATGCTCAAACTTTACATGCACTGCTGCATTGTTGTCTCCTGTCCATGCCAGGTAGATGTGGACAGGAAAACTCTTGAGAAAAAGGAACTGCTCATAATAAATGAGCTGATCTAAATGCAGACCTTTTGCCACAGTTTGAACTACTCTGAGTATAGGAGTCAACCATACCTTTGCAAAACAAAATCTACAGTGAGCTTCAATGTTATTTACCCAACACTGCTAAATACAGACCTTTGCAGTGATTTGCATCTGGAGTCAGTTGTCACCCAGCTCATATATACTGAGGTCCTGATCCTTCTCAGTCAATAAAATTTTGCAGCACAGACTGGGCAACCAATTGGCAAGATGGTCGAAAATAACAAAAACAGTCCAAGGGTCTAGTCGTTGCCAACAGCTCATGCACTTGAGGAACAATGTACTTGTTGTCAGTGCTTACAACTGGCTGAACAATAGAGGCATTTTTTCCCTTAAAAATAGCATCCCCATTTATCATGTTATTGTTAAGGAATGGTTGCCATTTCCATTGTAATTGCTTTTCTGAATATATTAAGGCATTGCTCAAGGCAGCTCTATAGCTGCCCTTGTGCCCTGGAGTAAAGTCTAGACATGAAAACCTTGGGAAGGTCATATACAACACAGCAAGGTATTGACACATGTCAAATGTGTTTGAGGTCTTACTCATTTAACAGAGAAAAACCTATGTATTATTAAGTCTTAGAGTTGGAATGCTGTTATTAGTTATCAAATGATGCTCACATCTCTTTTCATATAGAAAAATGTGTGCTGATGTCTGGAAGTATCTAAGGGAGTCTAATGCATCTCACATGCCAAGCTGGCATCTTTCTGAGAGGAGAAGCAGGCTTAGGTATTGATATGTTGTGACTGTTTTTCTTCTGTGTGCTTCTGAATTTCTGTGTTGATCATAGTCAGATAGTGCCAGGCATGGGCACACTGGGACAGATTTGTACTGGGGACACACCACAGGCTCTGCTGGGTGGGTTCATGGGAGTGTCCTTCTGGCTTTGGGCTGTGTGGCAGTGGTAGAAGCTGCTGTTCTCCTTGGCCATGCTGAGACCCTTTTTTTTTTCGCCAGCCCTCTACTCCCATCAGCTCAACAGATGCCAAATCTTTTAACAGAAGAACTTTAAAAGGATCCTTGTTCCCTGAATATTTTGTTGCTTCTGAATTGAATTTCTGCACTTCAAACAAATGCATTTGCACCTTCAGTGCAGTGGAAAAAGCCTAATGACAGTCTGGGTGTGATGCATTTGTCACTTTTCCAGTGACTTTTCCAGTTTTTCACTTTTTTTTGTTTGTTTGTATTAAATATCCTTTAAAAAGGGATTAATATTACAAGATTATTGCCTCAGTACATTATCTCTTGTCTAGTCATTCACACCTGCAAAAACTGAATGGAAAAACCGGTGGCTTCACAACCTTTGGGGAAGTGCAGAAACATGTACAAAGTATTTTCAGGGTTAAACTGGGTAATGACCCTGTTCATGTAAAAAAGGTCAGATTTTCTTTTCACTTAGGCTAGTGTAAACTGCAGAAATATTTTCCAGGCAGTATGCTATGACTTCTTATAATTTATTAGATTTTGCTTAGACACAGTTATCTTTGATAACCAATAGGCTTATACCAATAAAAAGCATTACAGAAGAATCATTTATCTTGAAACTAGTGCATGGAAGGTTAGAATTTTTTTTTTGTTCTGCAAAGAAAGGCACAGAATTGCACAGATTGAGAAACCACCACGCAGAGCTGCAGGTGGCAAAACAAACCAAACAGCGCAAGTGCTTCCATAAGAACAAAAGATGGTCATTTGGGAATTTAGTTTTTGGCAAAACATTGTAAAGCACAGCTGGGGAAGGCTGTATTTCAAAAAGGGAAAGAGCAACAGGATGCATCTCTTTTCTAATGTGATGTTTGGGGGTTTCTTCTTATTAAAAAGAAAAAAAAAAAGTACAAACGCAGTCCCTGCCCATGACATACTCAAGTCTCTGCTTCATTTTACTTTTTCTTTCCCTCCAGGGCAGATGCATGAGGATGAGCATAAAGAAAATGGCAAGATCATAGAATGTCTGGGCTGGAAGGGACCTCCAAAGGTCATCTAGTCCAACCCCCCTGCCGTAAGCAGGGACATCTCCAACTAGATCAAGCTACTCAGAGCTAACTCAAAGATAGCTTTGAAGAGATGCAGCAACCTCAAGGCAGAGCAAACCCTCCTCAGCAGTGACGCCGGTTTAGAGTTTAGAGGGTCAGGCAAGAAAGGGACGTGCTCCGAGTCCCTCCGCCGCCCTGCCCAGCTCCCCAGTCAGGAGTCCGCCACCTCCTCCCGGCCGCACACCACGCCGGCGTCCTCCTCGTGGGAGCAGTTGTGCGTGCCCACGGCGGCATGGGCACACTCCAGCAGCGTCTCCTCCTGCCCGGAGCACTGGACGTCATCCAGCAGAATGCGAAGGGAGGTCCCTTCCCCGAATTCTGCCTTCTTGCTGGCCCGCAGCGCGAAGGGGAAGCCCAGCTGGCGGCACACCACGGCGGCC
>NW_008610021.1:0-33880 GCF_000691845.1 Merops nubicus
CACAGCACTGCACAGGACACTTCATGAATGAAGCTAGTTTAAAGATGATTAAATTTTACCCTTTGTACTAGTTTTGCATCTTGCACCCTTAAGAGCTGTTGACCCTGAAAATGGGCAAGTTGTTTTGTTGCTGCTTATTCTCTCCAGAGATTTTTTTCCTGTAATGAGGCAGCTGTAAAATTTCCTAAGTGTTTCCAAAAGGTCTACTAGTAGAGAGTGTGAAGGGATGCTGTAGGTCTCTTGGATGTCACTAAGAGCACTTCTCCTGAGAGCACCTCCCTCTTTGAGGCTTGTGAGAGTTATACTCTGAAAGGCAGAGCAGCTTCTCTCCACTTAAAACATGTCTGGGACTGAATTTAGATAAAGCTTTTGCTGTATTCAGTTTTCATTGAATTACCTAGTGTAATTTTATTCCTGATAAAGTCATGACAATTTGGCCTTAGAAATGCAGGAGAAATGTCTTATTGAAATCTTTACTTGAGTGCATGTCCTCTCAGAATATTGCAATTTTAATCTATACTTTTAATTATTCTCTGGCATTTAATTCCATGTGCCTCACTTTCTTTTATTCTTCTTGTAAAATTCTTTTCAATTTGAAACATAGTCTATGAGGTCTTATTTTCAGTGAAACTCTGTATGGAGTTAATTGTCAGTAACAGGTATTTTAAAGACCCAGCAATGATACATGAAAAATTTCAAAAATAATTTCATTTAGAGTTACTTTAGAACATTACATTTTGTGCCATTCTCTTCTTTTTTCTTTATTATGAAGAACATTTGCATGTAAACAAAATCTGTGCTCATCTGCTGCTGTTGCTTATTTCTCACCTTAAGGTATAAACAATTCGAAGCCTTATGATTATAGTAGCTTCCTTGGACATGTTTATTGTGTCACAAAGGTAAGTTTATATCTTCAAGCTGAAAATAAGGAAAAAAGAACAGATAAATGCTTAAACAGCAGAGATTTTGTTGGTAAGTGGATATGCCTAGCAGTGGAAAAGGATAAGAGAAGACACACGGGAGCTGACATAAAATAATTTAAAGCAATACTTGTTTTCCAAAATTTTTAAGGGCAAGTAAACAAGTTATCAAAATACAGGGATACAATATATATGATCTGTGAGAATGGTCAATGAATAATAATATACTTAGATTTCATAAGTAATTGCAAAGGATCCTGAAAATACATTTGAATTCTGTGTGGAAAATCTTTTCTACCTAAAACTTAAAGAAATTGCTTTAGGAGTGCAATGCAGCTGGTAACTGACCCTCCGAAACCACCCCTTGGAGCCCTTGAGGAAAACAAAACAAACAAAATCAAACCAACCAGACAAAAAACGTCCACAGCAAAGCTACCCAACACCTTTTCAGAAGGAAAGATAAATAACATGATTCCCTTATGAAATGCCAGTTTAAGTAATGTTGACTGACACTGTTGACTAAAAAAGACTAAACCATGATGCATGGGCTTATAAAAATCATCAGTGCTTCATTATAAAAAAATCACCCATATAATAGCATTTAAAACTTATGCATATATTACATTATATGCTTGGTTTTGATTTTGAAAAACAGTTATGTCTTTAAAGGTTCACACTAAACTATTCCCTTTAGAAAATGATGTTATATGGACTACAATATCAGAAAGAAGTTTTCTTTCCACCATAGCCTTGTTTGTTTCATTTTGATTGTTATATTGATTTTTCCTCCTTTCAATGCCAGTCTGAATTAGCCACTGTTACTAGAGAAAAGTGATTTTGTCATCTATCTAGAAACTTTACATTCTATATTTTTACTGTATATGTTCTCATAGGAAAAGAACCAGAAGCATGTTCTTACTGCCGTGTTAATTTGACATTGCTGAGAAAGTTAAAGTCCATCGTTTTTTAGTTCATAAGGCTTAGATAGTTTGAGATATCCAGGTGACGTTCACAGTGCTCAGAAAAAGGGAGAAGACCTAGTGGACCTGCACGGAAGTTGCTGGGACAGTTACTCAGTGATATCTTTTTCTTTTGTGATTTGGTACAGGGGTAGAAAATTTTTTCTGAGTTTTAAGAAAACATATTATTAGGTTATATGGTATAGAGCAATAGCTTGTTTTTGTGTTGGAATCTTTCTATATTTAAAATGAAAGACCACTTACATTTTCATTCACTCAAAAAAGGTAAATAAGAAAGTCTCCATAGTCTAGGCTTTATAGCCTTACCCTTCTGACATCAAATATCTAGTAATCTCTTAAAAAGTGATGTATGTTTAGCAGAGAACATCAGAAGTATGGGACTTGCTGCCACACCAGATCTGATAACACTATTGCTCTGGTTTGGGTTAGAACAGAACTAATTCTCTTCAGTGACTGCTTTTCAGCTAAATCTCCTCTAACTAGCTGCACTTTCTGAAGTTAGCAGCATATTTTTGCAGACAGTGACTGCTTCTAGCAGTGATAACATTCCATGTTTAGAGTTACCAGCAAGGACTGCTGTGCAGACCAAGGTCACTGCTATAATCCTGTTCACCACTCTGAGGGGTGCAGAATGTAAAGGCGGTACCTGCAGGGAGGAGTGGACAGGACAGGTGACACTAAACTGACCAATAAAGGATTCCATCCCATATCCATCATATTCATCCCATATCCATCATATTCAGCATAAAGCTGAGGGATCGTGAGGGTCAAGCTCTCTTCTTCAATGGCTGGCTTCTGAGGAAGACTCCATTCTGCCTTTGATCCTGAATCCCGTTCCAGAATCCAGCTCCTGTATCCAGCTGCCATAGGCTGCTGAATTCAGTCTGGGACTTTCCCCAGGGCTTGCTCCACAGCATCAGTGGTGATGGTGACATATTGCCATCAGGGGGATTGGGCTTTATGCTGGTTTTGTATTCAAAAAAAGAAAAAAAAGAAAAAAAAAGAAAAAAACCAGACAAACAAACAAACAAACAAAAACCACCAAAAAAGTTAACTCTGTAAAAATAAGCTAACATTTATTTGTATAATTCTAACTTTTTTCTTCATTATTTAAAAATAAAAATATTTGGTTATTAGAAATAAGTGATGATAATAGAGATTATCAAGAGTAAGCAAAATAGTAATTTGATTTCATGGGACTGAACTCAAATACCTTTTACACAAAGGGAGTGAAAGGTTTATGATCTAATCCTTAATGAGCCTTTGAAGTACATTTATCGTGAAGTGACTTAATTTCACAGTCTTGTACTTCAGAGAATGTAATGGAAAAACTTATCAAGAACACTACAAATGTTGTAGTCTTATCCATGAGCTGATCTGCACTATTAAATTTTAAGTGAGATGGAGAATTACTTCTATATTATGTATTTTATACATGTATAAAGAAAAGGAAATGTTCTTTTGGAACATTATTCCATGTAATATATTTTTATGAAAACGAGTAGCAGTTTTAATTAGCTTTATCCCCTTGAGATCTGAAAGATCTGAAGAACAAAGAATCAAATTCAGGAAAATATATTTTGGGTTTCATTAAAATATAATGACACGTTAATACTTCTTGAATCTTTTCACAGTCAAAGACTAACAATAACAGATAAGAAACAATATAGATTTTTTTTGTTGTTGTTCTGAGATGTCATGTTAGAAACAGAGAACAGTTTTGACTATGACAACAGTTATTTTGTAGAAGAGATAAGTACCGTGCTTCAGTGACAATGCAAACATTCAAAAACATTCTGTTGGAATATAATTAAACACTCTGTCCTTTAAAAAATAATCCAACTACCTTCTCAGAAAAGAGAAAAAATTTAAAAGTTAAGGTAATGGATATTATTCTAAAATGATTATTATTAAATGATTATATACCTCTGCAAAACAGTGAATGAAGATGTTAGAGATGAGGGGCAAAGCCCAGTGGGACCAAGTTGGATGCACTGGAGCTTGCAGATACTGTTGCAGTTGAACAGACAAACCCTCAGAAAACAAATGTATTGGCTATTTTTTTTGTGTTTCTAAGGGTGACATTTTGGTTTCTGCCATCAACAGAATTCATGTTGTGCAGAAATATCTACAGACTGGTGTGCAAATTCTTTTGCTTGTCTCCAGATATTTTAGAGGTAGTGCCATATCAAATATAATTTAAATATTGGGCAGGTGTGCTTCAGTCCATCATCTTGTATGCCTCTCTCTTTGGGTGAGAGTGTTTCACAGGTTGGTTTAGTCTGTGTGCTGAGCTTGGCAATCAAATGGCCACAACTAAGTAGAAACAATGACTGATTCCTATGTTAAAGTGCTACAGTTATAATGGAATTCTAAACTCTGATGAGCCAAAAATCATTACTAGTGTAACCTGATTCACTTACAGTTTATTATGAACTTGTTATGGTTTAAACCCAGCCATGAGCTAAGCACCACGCCAACCCAGGGCAGAACTGTCTGTTATGTTCCCTTTAAAATGATGTGACTGGGTATCACAAAGTAAAAAGCAAAATCTGAATGTTGACCTTCACCTTGTTGCTGGTCTCTGGGCCACCCTTCTGTTTCTGTTTTATAGTTTCTGGTTACTTTGAGTTTTCTGAGTTTTAAAAAAGTCTTTGCTGTTTGCTCAAACCAAAGCTGGCTTTGGACTTTCAAAGCTCTGTTGGTGTTTGTTCACTAAAAGGAAAAGATCTATCTGGTCCCCTCACAAAGCCCCATATATTTTGGGGCACTGACACTGTATGATGAGACACAATTTCCTACTCTGTGTATGCTTGCAGCTTAGTACAGTGATTGCTAATTAATTTATTTATAATAACTTGGATAGAATGATGGAACATTTAAGATTATTTTTTTTGATACAAAAAACCAGAGGAACAGACAAAATACCTGGAAAAAAAAAAAAAAAAATCAAAACATTACCATGCATGAAACATTCTTCATTCTAAGGAAATAAATAATAAGAATTGTAGCATTTCACCACCCAGGGAAAAGTATAGTGAAAATGAAGACTGTAGAAAATACAAAACTTGGGAAAAACAGCAATGCTTTGACAAATTTTTGTGTAAAAAGTGCAACTAATTAGGTTTGTCTAATCTAATAGAATGTAGTTTTCTCACCATTTTCAAAACAATTTGTTTTTTATAGACCATAGTTTAGAATAGGATAGTTGCTTTTATATAGCTAAGCTATCTATTCTAGCATTCTACTTTTCAATTGATTTTTAAGATAATGAAAATATGCTTCCAAATTGTGCAGGCACTCTTCTCACAGATTGCTATGTTATTGCTAACTATAGCCACTGGCTTTGGAGATCTTGCTGAGAAAACCTTAATTTTTACCACTTTTATTGGTTATCTTGATAGTCTCACTTGTTTGGAACCAGCTTACAAGAGAGGAATATTCTTTACTTTAAACTGTAAACTGGAAGAGGATTTCCAAACATAAGATTATGGCATGAAGAACAGACAGAGATTTAGTCTATGTTGATAAATATCAGAAAAAAAAAAAGACAATGCCAAAGATTAATACTTTTAATAATAACTACACTATGGCATTATTTCAAAATTTTACACAGTGATTTATTATTATTTATTCACACAATTATATGATTTTTTTTCCATGCAATTGTATGTTTTCTTCAGTTAAGAAAAGCACTCCAACACTTACTTGTTTTCCACTCTTTATTGTGTCTGTGAGTGGCATATACTCATAAGCACTCTTCTATGTCTCGCTTTACTGTTCAACTGCTTTGAATAAGGAAACTGGTGAAATACCAGCCTGGGCTGATCTGCTTTTTATATTAGGAATTATGGAGCTTGATATAAACTTATAGAATATCTGCCATATTGCAAAAAAAAAAGAAATCTCTGCTTACAGAAACAGAGACAGGCTGTTTTTGCACACTATGAGAAACTGAAATAATGAGCCATTCCCAGGCAGGGGATGAAAAGTCCCCTTTCCAACCAACCAAAGAAACAATTATTTAATAGAGGGTTTTTTGCCTTAGCCCCGTTAGAAGTTCTGGCATGTTGTGAGGGCAAGTCGTATAGGCCCAGCAGCATACTAAAAAGGGCACCTTCCTGGTCAGAGGGTGAATGTGTAGGTGAGTTGCCCTATTCCATAGGAGTGCATTCCTATGTTAATTTGTAATCTATGTGTCAACTATGACTGTTTCAAATATTTTTTTCCTCTTGTTCTATTACATAAAACATATGGCAGAAGAACATTTATTATGTGGATATGAAAGCTTATCTTTTCATGTCCATCTCAGGTTAAGATTTTGGTTCTAAATTATAACATGTCATGAGATCTTGAATAACTAAGACAAAACTATCTTCCATGACTAACACCATAACAACCCCATACTCAAACCCAATGCTCCATGTAAGCCTGAGATACAGAGACATCAACACAGATGGTTTTCAGCCAAGGGCTTGTAAATACAGAACATATTTCTCATGACTGAATTGAGTCTGAACCAAATTCCAATACATTCTAGACATTTGATAATTCCTTTCCAAATACTTTTTTTTGTTTTCCCCTCATGTTCACACTGAAGAAAAGGTCAACTAAGTCTTGTGCTTTTGTATAGTACAGAGGAATCCCTTATACCTGATCACAGAACCTAGCTGTTATAATATTACTTAATCATTATAATTGTTGCTTATTCTAACTGACAGAAGTTTTAGAAAAAACAAAGTCTAGAATCTGGCTTTTGGCTGGGTCATAAGTCCTGTGAGACATACCATCAAGTACTATGCTTTTGTCTTTTCTGAGAGATACATTTTATAATGCTTATATCATCAAATTCTGTAGTCTTCATTTCAAAAAGATTTTCTTCTTAATTGGTTTACTTCATACACATTACTGAAATGTTTATAATAATTTTTATTTTTTTATAAATCTTTAGGTTGGACAATCCTATGACTTGGAAAGAACAGTTCTATCAACAATTATGTATTTTACCCAAATATTCCTAGTAAAATTCTGAATTTTGCAGTGACATTTGTATGTGTATTTTGTTGCATTATTCCTTGTCAACATGTAAGAATGCAAACTAAATTTTAGGTGTCTAGTTCAGTAATGGAGTGTTATAGATCCCCAGAATATTCCCTGAATACTTTTTTTCTTTGAAAATAGAAAATATTAATTATATTTAGAAAAGATATTCTTGTTTCAAATGGGAAATTGAGGGGTTTTTTTAATGCTTAAAAATACCAGAATTTTTAATAGGATATTTGGTAGGATATTTGACCATAATGATTTCATATTAGAGTAATTTTGAAATATCAAACTTTTGTTGTTGAAAAATGTTTTATGAAATGTTCATATATGTACTGCATGAGCACACACTTATTTTCAGTAGAACAGACAAATTTAATTCAGATAAAATTAAATTGTCCATTAAGGTATTTTGATCAAGAAATATAAAGTTGAAGGAGGTTATTTATCATGAATAAGTAAATACTGCTAAGATATCAGAAAGTGGAAATTCAAAACCAAGTACTATTAAACAGTTCATTCAGTCTCTTAACTCATATAAAAAGTCATGCTTCAGCCTGTGTCAATGCCTGTCTTTTATAGAGAGGGAAGGGAGAGGAGCTTTGAGTAACAGAGAAGGGCAGGGGCTGCTGATGCATTAGGGCCACCAAGGCACTCTATCACTCCCTCTCCACCAACAGGGCAGGAGAAGGAAAGCTCAGGGTCTGAGATAAGGACAGGGGCATCACCCAGCAATTACCATCACAGGCAAAACAGACTTTGAGAATTTAATTGTCAATTAAACAGAGCAGGGTAATATTTAAGAACTAATTTAAAACCAGCTTCCGTACCCACCCCTCCCTTCTTCCCAGGGTCAGCTTTACTCACAATTCTTTTACCTCCTACCCCCAAAGTGATGCAGGGTGATGGGGAACGAGAAGTATGGTCAGTTCATAACACTTCATCTCTGCTGCTCCTTCTTCCTCGTGTTCTTTCTCTGCTCCAGAAAGAGGTCTTTCCCATGGGATTACAGTCCTTCATGAACTTCTCCAAGTTCTTTCACAGGCTGCAGTTCTTCCAGAATTACTCCAATGTGAGTCCTTGTCATGGGGTATAGTCTTCAGGAACAGACTGCTCTGGTGTACATCCTCTGCAGGCTTACAGCTCCTGGCAGAAAACCTGCTTCAGTCTCCTTCAGGACACATCCACCTCCTCCACTGTGGGGTCCTCCACAGGCTGCAGGGTGAATATCTGCTCCACTGTGGTCCTCCATGGACTGCAAGGGGACCACTTGAGTTACCATGGTCTTCACTACAAGCTGCAGAGGGGCCTGGAGCATTTCCTCCCCCTCCTCCTTCACTGACCTTGGTGTCTGCAGGGCTGTTTCTCTAGCAAATTCTCACTCTTCTCTCCCAGCTACTGTTGTGCAGTGCTTTTTTAACCATTTTTAAACATCTTAAATCCTAATGTTGCTGATAAGCTCAGCTTTGGCCAGCA
This sequence comes from Merops nubicus, assembly GCF_000691845.1. Classification (NCBI taxonomy): domain Eukaryota; kingdom Metazoa; phylum Chordata; class Aves; order Coraciiformes; family Meropidae; genus Merops; species Merops nubicus. The sequence continues at coordinate 8,420 of NW_008610021.1, forward strand.
TCAGGAGTGTCTTGAAGTTAGCTGGAACTGTCTCTGTCAGGTATGGGGGCAGCTTTTAGCATCTTCTCACAGAGGCCACCACTGCAGCTCCCTTCTGTGATAGAACTATTCTGTGTCCTTTGGAAAGAAGCTCCACACTAAAGCAGGTGACTCATTCCCACTCATAACATTGAGATATTCCCTGCCTCCCAGGAATATTATGAAGAAAATCGTTACCCTTATATAATAAAGAAAAAGTGCTGTAACGACAATACTTTGACAGCTACAATTAAGGTCCACACATAGCACATGGATTTTTAGTGTATAATCTTAGTTGAGTTTAAAACAATCCATCTGATAATACCTTTGCCAAGTGCTTTTGATCTTCTAATAATGAGATTAAAACCAGGCTCTGGATTCTTTACCGCTTGTCTATTTTAGTATAATTGTGTTCATACTTGTACATTCATTTATGACATTTAGTCAATGAGTGAAAAGTAATAATTTCCACGTTAAAGTGTTTTGAGCTGTAAGTGATAAATCAACTTTAAACGACAATAAAGGCGTAAGTTCTTTTGAGAATTGCATATTTCAGATCAGTTAGGTGAGGCTGTATTAAACATGTAAACCTTCCTTTTGATTCACTCTGAAAACAATAGTGAACAAAAGAATTCCTTCCTTTTTACTGCAAAGACAGCAACTGGTTACTGGTACAGTTGACTGCTTCTAAGTTGTTTGCTAACATTCAATTATTTCCCTCATGTAGATTTAGATGGGACTGCTGGGAGATGAATGGACACTGCTAACATCAGAGCACAAGGATTTTCCTTCAGGGAATTGTCAGATATTGTGACCAAGCTCTTTTAGATATTCTACATGTGGAGAGTTTAATGCTTATTACCAAATTTTGTTACTTGAATGTGTTTGGTCCTATAATGAATTTTGATTTAGTGAGGCATACAACTGTGTACTTAAATTGCAACATAGGTACAAATTATGCTTACCAGAATCTAGCAGCTGCAATTTACAGTAGAATCACAATACAAATACAATGTTCATCACCAATCTTTATAATATGCTCACTATGATGACAGTAGACATCTCCAGCCACCACAAAGGAGTATGTGAGTAGAAAACAGCCTGCCTCCATTTCTCTTTTCACTGTTCATTTGGGTTTTGTTCAGTTTTTGGACTCTGTTGGGCTGAGCCATGGATGCACACACACTTGCATTCTGCTGTTCTGGTTAAGTCAGGAAAACACTTGTAGTCCTTCAGTTAACTTGGGGATTAACAGTTACAATCAGCTGGTATAATAGGTTAATTCACTGAACAATAAAATCAGTTGATCCACTCAAGTGCTGTAGCTAGTTCACTAATGCACTCACCTAGTGTGGCTGGATCGATCACTCAGTTTAAGTAGCTGTTTATCCAGCCCAAGGGCCACCCTTCAATCCCCTTTTTGTTAAGATAAATTCAGCTTTCTTTGCAACAGATGCAGTCAGTCACTGCATACTTTCTTCCCTGAGCCTCATAAATACACCTTCTGGGTCCAGCTCCTCAGAGCCTTCATTAGGGGCTGAGTCATTGAGGCACAGGTATTCTGTATTAACTTCTTATCCCACAAGATGCTGCAAAATCTTGGACCAAGATACCCAGGCTTCACATGTAAAATGGGAGCAAAGGCCTGAGTCTAGTTATGCTTTATGTCATTAACCCAGGAAAAGATTTAAAATGAAATTATATGACACTACCAACAAGGAAAAGAGGTTCTAGTGTAGTGAAAAAATTTATTGCTTGAGAAAATGACAAAGGTAAACTTCAAAAAATTCACGTAATCTCAGTAAGTTATGAATCTGAGACACATATGTAGACAGCTGTGCAACAGTTGGTTGTAAATGAACTACATTTAGCATACTGTGAGACCATTAAAGTAATGTAAATTTTAACATTTAAATGTTAAATGAGGATCTAAATTAGGAATTACAGCTGAATTTAAAACAGTCTGTGAAATGTTTATACCTAAACATCCTACATCAAACTATTAAACATATTCTACTAAACCAAATGCAAAACCCTTATTACAACACTTCAGTTCCAGGATATGGATAAGAACATCATCAAAGGCAGTAATTCTAAAAGTATATTACATGAGACCACAGGAAAAGGTTCACACCTAGTCAAAAGAGGCTAAGTAGCTTATGTAGTGTTCTCATTTGTAAATTGGAGGATAAGAACATTCAGTTATCTGCAGGAAATTGTAAGGACTGAGTAGATTGCTGGCTGAGAAAGCTGGGATACCATCGATCTGCATGATTATCATTCATCTGGGTTTGACATTTCCATTTAATTAAATATATAATGTAACAAATATCACAAATAAAAATGAATGCTTAAAATATCCAAAAAAAATCCATCTGAAGAACTCCTGTAGATGAAATTAAGATCAATCATTTGAAATAGAATGCGGGTTTTACCACTTTCAGGTTAAAACACCTATTTGAAACCAAGTCTAAATATCTATTTAACAAAATAATCTCAGAACTACTCGGAAGTGTTTCTCCAGAGATGTGACAAGGAGTTCTGTTAGTAGAGAAGTTAATGTTCTTACCTGATTTTAGGTATGAAGGAGGTTTGAATTCAATGAAAAGAACTAACAATGAAAAATTACTTTGACATTTCAAATGGTGAGACTGAATTTATATTTTGAGCACTATTTTGAATCTCCAAAGAATGCTGTCAGACAATAATTACATGAATAGTATGTGATGTACTGTGTTAGATGACAAAAACTGCAAATCCATCTGTTTTCTCAAAAATGAATAATTGTAACACTATTTATTTTCAAGAAGAGAAATCCCATATGGAGGAAAAAGAAAAATTATTTCTGATAACATTTTTATGCTAAGGTTCATATGGTAGCAGTGTGTGTGTATTGTCAAGGTTACTCACTGAGCATGGAAAATAACCAATTTCACACATAAAATACAGTACATGTCCAAAATTATTGCAGTGAAGTATTGTACATAATGGAAACCACTTTGAAAAAAAAACAAAACAAAACAAAACAAAAAAAATGGCAGAAAAAGAGTAAGGCTGTGGGAAAGGTCATGCCTTAGCACATTAAAAGATATTGCAGCCAAATGTGTTACCAAACCAGGTTATTAAACAAGATTAATAGGAGATTTGTCATAAACATTACAGGGACTCAATGACACTGCTTGCAGAGAAAGTCATAATAAAATCCAGTTTTTGCAAACTACATGTAAACAAAATGAAATTTAAAATTCTGAAACAATTTTAGGAAGGCCTTAATAGAGCAGTCCAAGACCGACTTATTTCATTCAGAACAAAAAAAAAACATTTGCAGAAGTGTACTAGATGTGGTAAAACATCATTAATAGAAGTGGATAGAGTGGGTCATCTTATTGCTAGGCAACAGCTCTAGTCACCAACTTAAACACAGCAAAACCAGAATAAAATGTTGGCCTTATCAAATTAAACTATTTGCTTTTTGAAAGTTATGTTAAAATTAAATATAAGCTATGAGCTCAAATATGTTTCTACATTTCTGAAGTTATGCATTTGGAGTCATAGCAAGGGAATAAACGTAGCCAAAAAAAACCAGTGACTACAATTTTAAGTTGTCTTTACAAAATGCATTCTTTTAACAGTAAAGCTGACAAAATGGGTCAAATCAGAGGTTCTTCTACTGCTGCACCCTATTTAAGACAGCAGTCAATAATGGATATCCACGAATGTGGATATGGTCTATATGTTTTAACTCTTAATTATCCCCTATAGTTCAGAAATTTGTTGCTCAGGCAACTACTGTATTTAGTAGTCCTGAACAGAGTTTTCTTCAGGCCATTTGTTCAGTAAAGGCAGATTTTGTAGTAGGCAATAAGCTGCATAATATGAAATCACAGTACCATCTCGTAGTGTCCAGAGGAATATCAGTGTTTCATAAGCTACATTTTGGGCATGAATCTGTCAATTATTTTCTTTAAATGAAAATTATCCTGTTATGTTGCCTATTAACTTCTATGCTGCCATTGCTTCAAGTTCAAATATTTGTACCTCCAATAGACAAAAATATTATTAACACTGCTGAATTATAGCATTAGAATATCTCCTTCAAAAAGTCTTGAATTCATTTTACACAACATTGACAAAATGTCTCCAATGGACTTCTGACTTTTGACACTTTACACTTTGCAGGATTCCACATAAAATAGAACAGCATTTTGCATTGTCCCTATATTTTATAATACAAATATGAAGGTTTCTTACTCCCCCCTCCCAATTCAATATTGGCTATTGTGGTTTAGTAAAACAAATACTGCATTACAAATTTCTAAACCCCATGCTTCCCTTCATTATTATCCTTGCTACCAAAGATGACAACCTGAAATCAAAGGAGATTCATTTCTGGTTTTGCAGGAAGGTTCAGGTAGCAAAAAAAGACTTAAACACTGAATTATCACTCATATTCTCAAATAATTTACCAGCTACAGGAAAATTCTACCACTCCTCAATGTCTTTTTGCAAGATAACAGAAGGTTTACTCAGGATTTCATTTAGACATTTGAAGAATATGTCTCTGTGAGGCAACACTTTCTGAAAGCAATAAATTTGTTGCCTTAACACTAAACCAAAGGACAATAACAGTTGATTAAACAAAAAAGGCAAAAGAAAAAAAAAAAGAAATGTAATGTACCAAATATGTGAATTTGATACCTCAGTGTTACATGAAAGATGTCCTACCATTTTTTCTTTGAAAATCAATAATCTATTAAGTACGTATAGTACTCTGCACTACCCTTGTGACTTCAGATTCCTCAAAAGATCTGCAAATGGATTTAATGCATAGTTTATTATTTGCAGCTATAGATTGTTTTTCACATCTGTATAGCTCACCCTTTTTTTCTTCTGTGTTTTCAGTTTTGCTTGTCATTTGTTCTGTTTTATTCTACTTTGTTCTACCAAGATGAACGCTTTTCAATATTCCATGCATAAGTTATTATCCCTTATTGTTGCTCAGTGGGTCCTTTGGCATCTCTAGCTTAAACTCAGTAATTAAAAGAGCTCAGAAAATCCTTAGCCTGAGCTTTCCACAAGGCAGAAAAGTGAATTGTTCCCCCAGTGGCTTCTGCTGAAAGGAAAGAAGAAAATTGAGGAAACAGGACGATTAAACTTTACACCAGTACCTCATATTTTATTCAGTGTGATCAGAGAATACTTGGCTAGTTCACCACCACGGGGAAATTTTTCATGTTGATTTATAGCAGTAGTTCCTACTTTTAACATGAAGAATTAAGATTTAAAAATATATATGATTTTAAAGCACTTCAGTGTAAAAAACTGTTCAAGTAACCAGCTTTGGTCCCAAGACAATCTATGATACTACTTAAACTTGTGGTGAAACAGAAAGTGACTGAATGTTATTTGAATGAGTAGGGACCCCCAAAACTAGATACAAAGTACTTCTACAGATACTGCCATTCTGAGTTGTAAAATGATTTTTTAAGCCCTTTTACATAAAAATGAATCTTCCTATTTTCTTGTCAATCATTCTATTTAATTCAAAAAAATATTTCAAAACAACTTAAACCAGACATCTAGGTGGGAAGACACTGTGTTCATCTACCTTTTGATTTCTTTATCAAAACTAAGTAATAATAATATGGCAAATAATATTTCATATTATTTTATGCTGTGAATGACACAGACAGAGTAGAGGTTTTCACATCCCTTGGATATGATATTTATCACTCTGGATAGTAAATTCAAAAACCAATTTAATTCTAGGCTTAGCTCAGTGAGACTGCACATCTACACAGAGTTAAGCATGACTGTAAGTGTTCCATGAATGTGCAATAAGTTTCACACTATGACATATTTCATGGTGTAAACCACCATAAATCAGGTCACTAAATATTCCTCTGAGTTTTATGCAGGATTAATAAATTTATTCTCTATATGACTTTTCATTTTGGCATCTTAAATACCTAGTACACTGTGAATTTGTTTTTATGCACTGCTACACTAGCTAACTTGAGCTATTGTGTAGTCCAGTTTGGCATTACAAGATGTCTTTATACTGTGGTATTAATACATGCCCTTCCTCAATAGTCTTAAGGGGTTAGATCAGTAGGGAAACCTTTTATGAAACTTAATAAAATATCATACATATTAATTATTTGAACATTAAATACTTTTTTATTATGTAAAAATTAGTTTAGTCTACAGGTGGGATGTTATGTCCATCTTGTAATGCACTGAAAACCATTTTTGTTGTGATACCTGTCAATAACAAATTATGAAGTTCAACAAATATTTCATACTCAGTGAATTTTCTAAATGAGATTCAACACTTTCATTTTGTGCACACCTTTTGACAGAGGATTTTTGTACGAGCACTGCTCAAAATTACTCTAAAACTCTAAAAAATAATTAAAATCTCCAGAAATCTGTGATATTTATAATAAATCATCTTGCTTCTGGACTGTATTGAGTTACATTAATTATTCTGTCCCTAGGTAATTTTTACATCTAGGATTTATACTGTGATATTAATACATGCAATATATTATTTTCAGTGTAGGATAGATCTTCATTTTGGAAGAGCTGGTATAAAATAAGTTCAGAAGGAATGTAATTTTCAAAAGATCCTAAAATGCTTAATACTTAGATATGCTGAACTCCAGCAAGAGTTGCAAATCCACCTCCCACTGCCTCAGCTGGTTGCATTTGTGCTATTTCTCACAGTTCACTCCCAAGGTACCACAGAGGGATGTGGGACAAACCTCAGGTGACTCAGTCCCACATCACTAGAAGAGCCAAAGATGGACCCTTTCTTTGTTTACCCACTAGCAACCATGTCTTTGTTTCCAAGAAAATAGTCACTGCCATATGCTTTAAACAGGTACCAGTTTGGCTAATTGGAAGGAGAAGTAAGTTGTACATACCTGTAGTGGGAAGTACACTGTGTACCAGCAGACCTATCAGACACAGACTGTGAAAATACCAGCCTCAAGGCTTTCCCCTATTCCCATGAGAGGTAAACCCAAGCTGGGAGAACTTGTGTATTCCAGTTAGGAAGAACAACCAATCCTGTGTCTAGCATTAATTTATAAAAGTCTGTTTATTTAGAAAAATGTACATAAATTTTAATTTCTCTGTGCAGAGTGGCCAACTTAATTAAGAAAGCAACTTGCTTCAAATCCTCTTATTTCTCATGTCCTCGTATGAAGGCTGATCAGGCTCTGTGAGTTGTTTTGTCTCCTCCTGTTCACTAACACACACCTCCTCTCCAGTAATATCCAGCTAAACACACTCTGGTCAAACAGCTTAAGTTTCTGAACAGTCCTACATTTGCTTTACATAGCAGTGCTACATATATTTTTAAAAAAAAATAAATTAAAAAATCTTCTGTCTGGTGTCCATGGTAGAGTTATTTCTTGCTGTCACATACTCTAAAATACAATGATGTCTATTGGAGCTGAGAGTAACGGGTATAATTATTGGTAGTTGAACACAGCCTAAAATAAACTTCCATTCATCAGAAGATCTTTCACTTATTGTTTCAATTTCCTCTTTTTCTCCCTCCCTAAGGGCACTAATAATCTGTAATAAATTAATAAAATAAAGTATATGAGAATATATAATCCTAACAATGTCTATTTACATGCACCAATCTAGTCTCTGAGATACATGGCATGAATTATTAAATTCTGAAGAAATAAGTATTAAATTAATACCTGAAATTAACTGCATCTGTTAGGGTAATGTTTTGGTATAGTTCACTCTCTCTGTGTAATTTATTGAGCATATGGCATGAAACCTAGAGTGAGAAACAATAAAACTACAATGTATATTAAATATATAATTCATAGCACATGAAGCTAAATAATATTTTAATTTAATGCAACATTCCTAAATAGGTTAATTCTGTGGGCTTCAAAATTTTCAACGATAAACGCCTTGTCTTCTTACACACTATTAAAGAAAAATAAGAACAGAAATATTTCAAAAAAGTAATTACATTGTATTTTAAACTGTTCAATGTAGAATATGATGGGCAGAGCATAATTATTCTGTAATCTATGCACTTGACAGTCTCATTCTGAACCAAATTTTGATTTTACAAATCATATTTCTGTGTCAGTTTTCTTTTCATTAGTCCAGGCACAATTAATAAGTGTGCCTATATCCAATGGGACTGACCATTTTTCTGGGTAAAATTAAGTCACAATTTACCTGTTCAGCATCTCACTAATCATGGTGGCAGAATTTTTACATTAGATAGAGTAGCAGTGTCAGGCCAAAACTGCAATAGCTTCAGGCAATGAGAGTTTTAAGTAGCTAGAGCAAATTTCTCTTCCCAAGTGAGAACTACAGAGTGACTTTTCATGTAGTGCTGTCAGTATAGTTCTCTGTAATTTCAAGGGGGGGAAAAATTTTTTTTTTAAAAAAAAAAAAGGAAAAAAAATTTCAGGACCATTTCCATTACATTTTATTCATATTTACAGGCCAGAATAAACAACAGTAAAAACATACCAGGGAAAATAAGTCTTGATTCAGAGAATCCTATCTGAAATTATATTTAGATGGGAAAATTTAAATTCCTGACTGCTTAGCTCCTTACATTTCCTGAAGTGATACTGCAAAGGATGTCACCAGGACAACAAACATCTTGAAGGCTGTCTGAGCTCGAGCACACTGATTCAGCAAGAACAGTCTGACACACTGGGATATATTAATTTCAGAAACTAAAATTGCTTATTTAAAATAAATTTCAACCTATTGAATTATTCAACAATAATTGATTACATGGGTAGAGAAACCCTCACTAGCACTCACTCACATTAATGAATTAGAAATACAAAATACTGTCAGAATAGAGGTATAAATGCAGCTAAATTTGCAGTCAAAAGTACTTTGCACTAAAAAGCAAAGAATATGTAATTGGATGGTGCAATTTGACAGCATGCAAAGTGTAGTGAACATGGAAGATCCATCTAGTGTTTATTGTGCCTAGGAAAGTAATTCTTATGAACAGCCTTTCAAGTCCAGGTATTTTTATAAAGAAAATTGATCATGGCATTTACATTCTCATTTATTGGCATTGTGTCATAAAGAAGAGAGTTGATTTGAAAGATGAATCATATGCAGTTTTTTTGTCATGATTATTGATTATCTTTCAACGCATAAAGGCTGTGTAAGGTTATGAAGCACTTAAAGATTTATTACCTTTATAGATCTATCTTTTCTGTGGTGACGAAAGGAAACGTAAATCTCTGCTTTACCAAACGATACAGTAAACATGATTGTTTAAAAGAATTAAAAACATATTAAGGAAGTAACAATCTCTGCAATTTATTATTTCTTTAAGTTAAACAAAGAATTAAATAAACATTTTTAATTTGCTGTTCTGTTTTGGGGAGCTTCAAAAATATTTTTATTTTGCATTTGGTCAGAATGCATTAAAAAAAACTACTTACTAATCAGTTGTACGTAGAGACTTAAGAAAAATACTGTGTTTTCTTCTGCATTGCAAGTGGGACTGGGGAAGATAGGTAGGAATAAAGAGGAACAACAATAACAAAAATATAATGACAAAGAAGCAGAAATAAGAATTGACTGAGTTTGTTTCCTGGGCATCTACTTGTGGTGCTCTGAATTTATAGACATTAGCAAAATAGTACACCCTGCAGGCCTATATGAACCCTGCAACTGCACCAAAGGACAGTGACTTATTTTGGTTTGACAAAAGCTGCCCATCTACTGAAGTCCATCCCTTCCCTCTGTGCCACTGTATGGCTCCAAAACTGCTGTTGCAACCATTCTGTAACAATTTGTAGTTAAATTGAGTCATGTCAGCAAAACATTTAATTTTCAAAACTTTTTAAGATAATCAGGATCATTTTGACTAAAATGAACTAGGTCATGATGGTGGCTGTTCATGGGTTGTTGGGAATGACAGACATACAGTTACAGTGCTGGGTCTAACCACCTCAGACACATCTGGAAAGCTGTGGCTGCTCACACACTCAAAAGGTGTTCTTGAAAGGCAAACCTAATCCTAGCATTTTTGCTCAACAATCCTTTTTTTATTCTGCACGGAGTATGATCAGCATAATGACATACTCTATTCCTAATCTTAATTTACTCCTCACAGTACAGCTAGAAGGTGATCCCATGGGTAGTCTATTGCATAGTATATGCACAGCTGTTGTTTGCAGAGGATCGAGAGCTGTTCTTGGATGACCTTGTTTGTAGATTCAAAGGAGATAACTGAAGTGTTGCAAAAGTGGTCATTGTTGATCTGGACAAACAGCAAGCTCTGTACCTCAAAACACTGTTTATATCAAAAGTGTCAGAGACCTTTATAATCTTATAAGCCTTTCACTTCTTGATCAGTCACAAGAATCTCATTTTATTCCATAGCAAATGAATACACCTAAGATCCAATGGATAATGGTGATTCCTAACTTAGGTTTTGAGGGCTGCAATTCCAGTTCTTGTAAGAGCTCAGAATCACCTTTTGTACTGATTGCCAGATTAAGCCAAAGTACCAGGAGCTGCAAAGGCAACAGACAGTGAAGTGGAATCAGATTGAAGTTCAAATATGCTGGAAGACACTGTACATAGGAAATCTGACATTCAGAAAGTAGGGAAATAAATATTTAGTTGAGTGCCACTCTGAATAATGCTATGTGATATAGGTCTTTTAGAAGTTCATCTGGATATCTGTTACGTACATCAGTCTTTCATCTGCTGGAAAATCCTTTTTTTTATGGAAACTCCAGATCAACACTGGGAGGTGAAGTTAAAAGTCAAAATTGTGAGTGAAACTTTTTGTTAGCCATTCCGAAGAAGGCAAAATATATTTTTCTGAAGATAAATATTTTAAGCAGGTTGCTTTTACTTTGTCTAAGATCAGTCTGTCTATCTACATTTGTATGTCTGTGTATTTATTGCAGAAAATAATAAGCATTTCTTCATGGAATCATTTAGAAATAGAGCAGGTTAATGAAAATATATGATGTACCTTTTATTACTGTTATTACTAGTATTTTAGAGATAAAATAGATTACTTAAATGAGCCCATAAAACTATGTTTGTAACATTTGCTGAGCATGTCAGAGATGCTCAATATTTCTGTTAATCCTTTTCATTAGAAATATGGTTAGAATTGATATTTCTTCTCCATTTGTTTCCAAGTTATGTTCCTTAACTCTCTCAAACATCAACCAATTTACTGCTACCTTTTTGTAAAACCTCATTTTAAACCTGACACTGATACTGTTTTGACCTTCTCCATAACCTTTCAATTTCACATAAAACTCTTTGAGAAAGCAGCTTTGCTCTAACTTTCAACCACGTTCCATACACCATTATCATCCACCTTTTTCAATTTGGATTTGGTCTGAGCACGGCAAGAAAACCCTTCTTCATGTAACTACCAGCCAGTGATTGCTATAGAGTAGCCAACGATTGTATTGTCTTCCCCCCACATCTTACATGTCTATCTATCCATCATCAGCTGCTAGTAAACTTGTCCTTTATCACGTAATACATGAACAAAGATTTGCTTTAGAAATAATTCCAATTGTTTAGGAGACAAGCAGTAAAGACATTGGATGTACTTGTAATATTCCTAATTTATGTTCCAAGATGCCACCACTTAACCCTGGTGGGCAGCTCAGCCCCACACAGTCACATGTTCATCCCCCATGTAGCTGGATGGGGAGGAGAATCAGAAGGGTGAAAGTGAGGAAACTGGTGTTCTGCTATAAACACAATTTAATAGGTAAAGTAAAGCCTGTGTGCACAAGCAAAGCAAGCAACTCATTCACCACTTCCCATCAGCAGGCACATTCAACCATCCTCAGGAAAGCTGGGCTCCATCCCTTGTAATTATGACTTGGGAAGACAAATGCCATAACTCTGAATGTTCCCACCCTCCTGCTCCTTACTCCAGCTTTATCTGCTGAGCACAATGCCGTGTGGTCTGGACTATCTCTCTGGTCACTTTGGATCAGCTGTCCCACCTCCTAACTTCTCGTGTACCTCCAGCCTATTTGCTGGTGGGGGTGTATGACAAACATAAAAGGCCTTTGTGCTGTATGCACAGCAATAGGGAAAAAATCCCTGTGTTGTCAACACTGTTTTGGTCACAAATCTAAACTACCATGAAGAAAAATATCTCAAATAATATAAGCAAATGATCATAGTTTCTTCTGGAGTGTCTGGATCAGCCCATCCATTTTCTTTCAGATCTCAATCCCGTGAGTTTCATCTTTCTCTTTTTAAATTGTGTTATTTGCTTTCTATGTGAAAGAGTGAAACCACTATTTCTGAAAGAGCTTTGCTCTGAAGTGTCTTTATAACATTTGGCAGTTCTGGAGTCAGGCTGCTTCAATAGGTATTAGAGAAAAACAAGTGTTGCTAAAAAGTAAATAATTTTTAATTTAAAATATACAGAATGCAATAAACACAGAGTTGCATCTTGGGACTGATGTACTTGATGGCTTGCCTTCTCTGAAATGTAGTCGATTTGTGACTGTCCTTTTTATTTTATAGATATCACCTTAGGACCTATGAATTGAATAATTTAATTTCAGTGACAAATCCTCATTTAAATTAAACTGTACTTGTCACGTGAACTTTCAGATTGCATGTCTTAACATTAGAAAACCCCTTTAGAATTCAGCTTTTGTGATGGAGTCAATAAAAAAAAAAAGTAATACACGGGCATATCCTTGGAGTTTTAGCATGAAACTGAAGGAACTAAAGCCAAGAAATTAATATGCAATAAGACTGTTATTCTTTCAACAGAAGAAAAGAAGGGTTCACTTTCTAAGGAACGTGAAGTGTTCCTAGAGGTCAGAGTGGAAGAGCACTGATTGTGTGATGCTGAAAATCTTGCCTTGTGTCTATTTCTGAAACTCTCTCTCAGAGAAACCACACATTCTGGGACTTCAGCTTTTTCATAAGCTGCCTATCCAGCACCTTTCACTTCACACATGGAATGTCATTACATTTCCTGAGATATGTTTGTTTAATCTTCAGCAGTCCATTATTTTTGCTGTAAACAACATAAGCTATATAAAAAGCTTAAGTGTAGTACGAGGAAAAGGATTTATATCTAATAAAGCTGTCAAATGTTTATATCTGGCTGAAAGATTACTTATTAAATTTCTTAAACTCATTGAATTTGCATGGAATAACTTTGCTAAAATATGGATCAGTGTATGGAAAAAAAAATAATCAATACATGTATATACAAATCTTTCATTTAACTACTTCAAGTGCCTGTGTTCAAATGTCCAATCTGTTAAGCAATGTGAAGAGAAAAAGGCATTAAAAAAAAGATGCCAGTTTTATCAACTTTTATGTCAATGCCATTCACAAAAGTGACTTTTTGTTGTTGTTATTTTAAGAACAGAAGCTCCTGCTGGGGTGCATCCAGAGAAGAGCGATGAAGCTGGTGAAGGAGTCTAGAGAAAAAAAATCTTGTGAAGAGTGGCTGATAAAATTGTTTGGTTTGTTTGTTTGTTTGTTTTTTTTAGTCTAGGGGAAAGTAGGCTCAGGAGAGACTATCAGTATCTACAACTACCTGAAAGTAGGTTGCAGCAAGATGGGTGTCAGTCTCTTCTCCCAAGTAACAACTGACAGGGTGAGAGGAAATGGCCTGAGTTGCACAAGGGAAGGTTTAATTGGATATTAGGAAAAATTTCATCACTAAAAAGGTTGTCAAACATGGACCAGGCTGCCCAGGGAGGTGGTGGAGTCACCAGCCCTGGAGGTATTTAAAAGACATGTAGCTGTGGTGCTTAGTGAGATGGTTTAGTACTGGACTTGGTTGGCAGTGTTATGGTTGAACTTGAGGATATGAAAGGTTTTTCCCAACTGAGATGATTCCACAATTGTATTCTAAAAAAAAAAAACAAAAAAACAAGTACTTAAACCTTCTGTATCCTTAGATTCCTTAAAAATCCTGTATGCATTCTCTTCTGAAGTTACATAAAACTCTGCCCTAGTGAGACAAATGTTTGACTTATCACTAGGTATTCAACTGCTTTTGCCTATAAGAAAGCACAACACAGTCATGATATAACATATATGGTTACAAAATGACTACCAAGATTTCTGTTAACACATGCTGGATACTTTGGCTTTTCCTTAGCCTTCACACCTGTACAGAACATGGTACACAGAAAAGTGTTTCAGTTCAATGTGACTCATCTATTGAGGATAATGAAAAAATATAGTGAAAGATGAAGTACCATTTCATCCTAAGTGGCTTTGATATAAGGAAACACAGTCAGTAGGCTGTTAGAGACTGTTATGCCCAGGTTAAACAGTTGCTTTTATATAAGTGCATCTATTTGAATATAACAGTCAATAACCCACTGAGCTGAGCTTCAGTCCTACTTCATTAAGAGGTATACTTTCCTGATAATAAGTCTACATGATCCGAGAAACCACTTAGAATTTTGAATTTTAAAAACAAACAAAAAAAACCCCTCTACAAGGTGTTAGTAATCATGCAAGTTCATACTACGAATGAAGCACAGGTTTGATGCAGTAAAATGATTACCATGCAATTTATTACTTCTTTTGAAGTATATTTAAAATACAAGACAGACATGGACCTGCTCAAGCAGGTCCAGAGGAGAGCCATGAAGATAAGGGAGCTGGAGCAACTCCTTTGTGAGGACAGGCTGTGAGAGTTAAAGGCTCTAGAGACCTGATAGCAGACTTGAGCACTTAAAGGGAGCCTACGGGAAAGGTGTGGAGGCACTCTTTATTAAGGAGTGTAGTGATAGGACAAGGGATAATGGTTTTAAACTTGAAGAGGGTAGATTTAGATTAAGGTGAAAATTTTAAGATTAAGATTTTAAGATTAAGTTAAAGTGAAATTTTCTATATTTTTTATTTCTTTGAAAACCTTATCTACTTGACATAAAATGTCGCCACGGAATAAACTATCATTTTGCTACTTATTCTAGATTCTTCTGGTTAGTATAAATTAGTTGTCCATGCAAGATGAGTTATTTTTAGGTATATGCACACTTTAAGTTAAAAAAACCAACCAACCGAACAAAAATTAACCACACCACACAAACACCAAAACCAACCAAAACAAATAGCTCCAAACAAATCCTTTGTGCTTTACTTCCTAAACTCTCACCTTTAGCTACCCCAGAGAAACTTATCAAATGGGGGAAAGAATTTTATGCCTCCTCAACTACCCAGATCTCTCTCCAACAGCTGATATAGGAGGCTGATACAAAGGGCTTTTTTTTCAACCATTTGAATCCCATTAATTCTCATCAGATTCAGTCTTGTGGAAAAAAATGCTGGAACTGAATGTTCAGGTCCTGTTAATGGGATTATCAAAGCACTGTGAGATAAATGTCTGACCACCTCCTTTCTGGCTGACCATCTCTTTCCTTTCTGAGTATCTAAAATATATTTTCTAGAGCTTTTTCTTCCTCTTGTACTTCTGATATTGCATCAGCCTGCCTCATATTTTGTTATATCTACATCTTTCTCTCCCAGAAGAAAAAACATCAGTCTGGTTCTTGTAACAGCAAATCTTATTTAAAAACTTGGAAGAGTTCTTTGACAGCTTGAATGAGTATGTGGTGAAGCACAATCCAGTTAACCTGTTTTGCTTCTTCAAGTCATATTATGAAATTTCATCTATCAAGGAGAAAATAGAAGATATTTTAATTGATTAATAACCAAATAAGAGGTAGGAAATGAAGGAGATAAGTCAGTGCTGATGACCTGACTTCCATCATATGCTGTCCAACACATTTATAAATATGTAAAAAACATTAATGATTAGTAAACTGACTTCTTAAATGAATCAGTGTTATTTACCATAACCCAAATTGAAGCTAATGAAGGAGTTCTAGAAAGATTTCATTATATTAACTGATCAGGAGTTACAGAGACAGATCTTTTAGGTAAATTCTCTTTTGCTGTTCTCTTCTTTGTACACCTGGTATTTATTTCCAAAATTAACTTTTGTGCCTCCTGTCATGATGCAGTTTGGAAAGACTGATTCTTTTCCTTGCTGAGGTTGACATTTTTTTTCCCTTCAAAGAGAGTTCATTGAAATAAAATAATCTTTTTCCATCTTTCCTTTCTTCATTATCTCCTCACTCCTTTCATTGATGAAATAATATTCCATGTTGCCTTTTGCCCTTTATGGTCTCATCATGGGACACACATACACACAATGAATTTTGTTCTCTCTTTGTAAAGTACAACATAAAGTCACAGTGTTACATCTTCAACATTTAATAAACATGTGATACTATAAAATTAACAACTCATACCCTTGCCAAGGTGGCCATTTGGCAGAAAACCTAAACTCAGGTCCAGATGGGCTCTGCATTATGAAATCGATTATTCAAATTTTGATTAAAAATGTCCGGGCTCTGTATTTTTACAGCCTCTACAGGAACTGGTTTTAGCTTGTGCTCCTGTTCCCAGTGCAACAGTTGATGAAGAAATGGCAGATTAAGTTCTCTCTCTCCTTGTGCTTCCATACCACTAAGTCAGAAATTCTTCATTAGGTGCATGTGATAAAAAAATTTGGTGTGGGGAATAAAATGCTTAACATGCCATGTGCTCTTTTTTTGTTTTTACATATATATTCATGCCACTGAACTTTGACATAGTAAATGACTCAAAGCAATTAAAATAGGGGTACTATCACTTGAAGTTCTTTCTTTACTTATTTCATATAGTTAAGACAGAGATAAAGATGCCTTAAGAAGCATGACTCAAATCTCAGGTAGGCTGGACTGTCCCCTAGAGAGAGGTCTGGCTGTCTCCATTACCTCTGGAAGAAACCTAGTGACAAGATTTCTAGCTCTGATGATTGCCTAAATTTGAGTGGGTTGAAAGTGCTTGTGCCTCTCTAGATGACCCCCTGCTAGTATAATACTATAAACATAGTATTTCACTGAAGAGAAAACCTTTTTTAATAATTTTATTTTTGTATATTAATGCAGTTTTTGCAAAATGAAAAACAAACCAGTAGTTTTCATGTTTCAATACAGAAGTCTTTTCTTCACAGAAATCAATCAAACACACTCAAATCTGGCACGCTAATTGCATTCCACCAGAAAATATTGGTTTTGTATGAATGAAAACAAGAACAACTTGCAGAGCTTCAGTAGTTATGAGTTTAGATGATGCACAGAATCAGGATGATTTACGCATTCCCTTCGTAATTCTATCTGTACAGCTCAATGAAAGACATTATGACAACACAAAGATGATATAAATAAAAAAAAAAAAAAAAAAAAAAAAAAAAAAAAAAAAAAAAAAAAAAAAAAAACAACAGAATTGCTCAAAATGACATGTAGTAAATTTCAGGAAATAACTGGATATGTAATGTGAAAACTGGATTATACTGAAGACATCCAGAGTTGGAAGAAATTTGCTTTGTTCAACACACTCTGCATGGTAACTTTATACAATACACATGCAGTGATAAATTGAACAACTGAATTAAATATTAACTTATGTATATGTACAACAATGGCTTTCTTGAGGCTCTCTCTATCAGCATAACAAACATGCTATTAACCATGACAACTACAAAAAGTTATGGTACTGGAGGTATATACTTCTAGTCAACTGTCCAGTGGCAATAGGAATACATTCAAGTCATATAGCTGGTATGAAATATTAAAAAATGTTATGTAGTTACTGGATATTTATAACCAATAAATAGATATCTTGACAATTCCTGTTGACTATACTTCCAAATTATTTTAAAATGCTGTTAAAAGCTAAAAAGATCCCAAAGAAGCAGGAAAAAGCAGCAGTTTTCACAAAAGGAAAACCTAATAACAAAAGCAAGTAGAAATCCCTGATATTATCAACTTGAAATGTAACTTTTAACTACTAAAAAATATAAAAATATGATAAAACCAATAAAAATAAAAATAGAAAATAACAGAAATTTAAAGAACATATTTTGTAATACTCTGTAAACTGAAAATTCTTCTAATCAGGCTTGATTGCTAGAGACAAGAAAAGAGTACAGAGGTAATTTGTTGAGGTTTTAAAATCATGAATGTTTAACTACAAATAGAAAATAAGTTATATATTAGATTATAAAATATAAAAGAAATAAAAACAAAATGCAAAGAATATGGGATTAACTCAGGTGGGGATTTTTTCCATTCTTATATATTTTCAAGTTGTTTTGATGATTGGCTTAGGAGGGATACTGAGTACTCCCTAGGATATTGCAATTAGTCAGATTTTACTTTAAGAAATAATTGAGCACCATGACAAGACCAAAGCTTGCATGTTAAAGAAAAAAAAAAAATCTATATTTTGGAGTCTTTCTAATTTGAAGAGAAACAGGAAGCCAGAAGAACAGAAAATCTAGGTTGGAAGCCTTTTGTTACACCCAGATTATTTTTGACACCCCAGGGTTTGGTGACATTCTTTGCAAACAAATAAAATCCTAAGAAATAAATCTTTTGAAGGGGTCTTGTTATTCTTTCCTGTGAAATTTTTCTTTTGTTTTGCTTTTTGGGTTGACATAATGGTAGTAATAAATCTTACACATGAACAGTGAGTAGCCTCGGGTTACATGGAGCCTGACCAACATCCAGCCATGTTTTGGGCTGCATTTTGAAATGGAGCCAATATTCTTCATAACACTTCACTGCACGTATCAGCGAGATAGATAAAAGGACTATTTAGAATTGACATAACTAAGGGTGGCTGCTGCTCTCAGCTCTCTTTCAAAGAGCTATCAAGAGACATGACATTCATCTGTCCCTTAAAAGTGAGACTTCTTTTGTTTTGGAACACTTCATTCATTTTGTAGAATAGAAACACTGATGTGATGGAAGGGGGGCTTTGGGAAATGATGTTACATCATTAACACACTGTTTCAGAATTGTTTAGAATATTTAGGATGTTAAAGGCAACTTTGTTATAAATGATGTCTTTTTTCCTTTGGAACTTAATGTTCCATTATGGAGAAGGATGGAACCTCACAAAGGAGATGATGACATACTTATTTGTATGTTAAATAAGCTGCTTTGGAAATTCCAATTTAATATTTAAATACTTTAGAACTAAACATTCATATCCTATATTAATTACTACATTAATCATCTTATATGAATATCTTCTGTTAATTACTTTCAAGATAGTTATCTGATAGCATAATATTTCACAGAATGTAAAAATGAAAATATTTCAATATGGAGATTAAAGAAAGCCCTGCGTGTTTCATTGAGTATTTAGTGTTAAGGAAAAAACACTTCAACTATATTTTACTTCTACATATAGGTGTGTATATACATACTTATACGTATATAGACAGAGAAAAATAACAGAAATAAATTAAATATTCACATCATAAGTCGGGGGATTTTTTTTCTGCCCCAGATAGTTTCATCAAAAGAAAGAAGGCAGAGAGGAAGAGAAATATGTCCCATTCTAGCATAAATGAAGAAAGACCCTGTCAAGGCAATCTACAGGCCTCTAGTAAATTCCTGGCTCTGAGTACTTAGCAGAAGGACTGATTCTAAGCCATATAATAGATATACTATATATGTTGACATAATATTTCTCAATGAGAGACAAAATGGTTCACAAGAAACAAGTTTTAACAACAAAATTAAAGATATATGTGAAATAAACTTAGAAATAATAATAATTTCTATGTAGTTATCCCTAAAAGAAATATTAACTTTGTGTAGCAATTGCAAAAAAAAAATTCCTGCATAGTTATGTCTAGTACATAAAAATACATTTCTACAGTTTCATTCATGATCCTTGGAAGTGAATTAGCTACTTCATTATTTTTGTTTATTTATTATTATTAAGTTTATTCTCTTTTTTTCCCCTATATCATTTTGCTGTGACTTTCTTATCTATTTCTAAAGACTGCTTGGCAAATGCAGTCTGTGGTAATTCTTTATACTAGTGCCACTGATTAAATGGGCATTATACTGCTCCCAAAAATAACTCTAGTGATGTAATGTTGTTACAGGGAACCACAGCTTGATTGCAGGGGAGTATATCAGACCCTGTGTGGATTTTCTTACAGATTTTGATGAGAGGGAGCCAGAATGTTAGTGAGTAAGAATGGATGACTCTGATTTTATGAAAGAAGAGAGAGTGATGGGAACGCACTGTTCTGAGCAGTACAAGCCAAGACTGTGACAACAATAGGGCTTTCAGGTACAGGCAAATAAATTTGGAACACGGATTGCATTTGCTAAGTAGACAGGTGAAGCCAAATGTCCTAGCATTTTCTGAAACTGTTCTCCAAATGCTTCTCTGAAAAAATGTCATGGTCCTTGGGCAAGCAGTGGAAACAAACATGAGCTGTAAGAATACAGAGCACCATGATTTGTAATAATACACCTATTTTTCAAAAATTATAGGCAAAAATTATCTTAGTGCCATTTCAGTGGAAAGAAGAGCGTTCTGAACTCTTTATCTGTTGGAAAGATGCTGTAGGGGAAACCAATAGCTTCCTAAAAATGTTATGGGAAGACAGCCTGATAGGATATAACTTAGAATATAATAACTTTTCTAGTATATTTATACAAAAAATAAAAAAAAAAAAGAGTTTTACCAGATAAATCACACCTTGCAAGGAACCTGGACAAAGGAATAATTCTTATATATCCTAGCTCTTAAATTAGTATGGCATGTAAGACCTTACCCAATATGAGTAGGCAAGCAGATGCTGTAACTAGATTGCCAGTTTACTGAAACATTTTATAGTATCATCTGGAGTACACACCTGCATAAAAGCTGGCTTTACAAAAAGAATTCAACAGTGTCTATTTATAATTTTGTGTACTATGAATATGTCAAGTGTGACTACAATTACTAACATAAATTTAAACGTAGCTACAAACGTCTAGCTTTCTCTTGAAGTTAGTTGTTAGCATTTCTTCTTTTAACTGCTTGCCTGACATAAGATGATATTATCATTAACAGGCAGACCAGCAGCCAAACTCCTCCCTCCACTCCCACATCACACCCCAGAGATCCAAAGTACCAAACAGCCAGAGAAGGAACAAGTCAATGCACTCACCCACCACAGGGGATGTGAAGAAGGGAACAAGCCAGGCAAGGAGCCAAGCCATGGGAGGTGGAAGCAGCCAGACCATCAGCCCAGTGATATAGTAGGGACTCATAGACAGCTTCATCTTCTGGCCCTGCCACTCCAAGAACTCTGCTTGTCATGAAAAGAAAGGGAACCCTTCCAATAACCAGAATCCCCCCACCCACCACACAAACAGACCTCCCAACCCCACCACAAGCAGAGTCAGCTCTTACAGAAGTGGCTTCTTGCCCCACCTCCAGGTTTATGGTTTATGTGGAAGGTGGGGGCACCTGGTGGTGATCTCATCAGTTCCCAACCAAGGCTGGCCAGACCCTGGGTGAAAACCAATCAGGAGGGTCTTTCTTGCCTGGTTGTGGACATCATCCATATGCCAACACTCATTCAGGGCTGCGGTTTTAAACCCCAGCACTTCAGCATTAAAAAAAGCAAAATTACCTATCTGGTGATAAAATTTGCCCTCATATGGACTTTTCTCCATTTTTTTGTCTTTGTCCTCCGCAATGAAACAGTGAATTCTAAATGGCCATCTCTCTGAATTCTTCTTGTATAGTTAGAGCTGATTTATTTACAGGACACATCTTGGCAGGCATCCTTAGGTTTCACGTAGGGTTTCAGGAAAACTGGAACCTGTTTCATAATTCACAACCATCAAGTGAAAGTACTTTACATTGCTTTGTGTAGCCTGCACAGAGTATATAAAATATTTAGATGCTACAGTGGGGTTTGGAGAGACAGTTTTGTCACTTCAGCTTTGACACTTTCTGTTACACATGGTCACAGCAGACAATCAACACTTGATCCTGAAATCCATATTTTGAGAAAAGAGACCTGGAGGCAAAGAAACCCAGAAGGAAAAAAGTAATAAACCAAGATAAATGAACATCACAATATGTGAGCATGGAGATGTCCATGGAATCAAGAGCATTTGATGCAAGGTTAAACTCAAGAGTGAAGACTGAGTTTTCAGTGCCTGATGGAATGAGCTCCACTATTTTAAGAGAGAGAAAATTATATTAATAACTGTCCAAAGATATGGAGGGTTAGTTTGCACAGATCATTAAGACATGTTCTGTTAGCCATAACCTAGGGATGACCATACAGAGCCCAAAGCTCATGGGGCATTGCTACAAAATGCAGTTTGGAGAGTCACTGAGTACAAAGCACGAGGACCAGGCCCAGACTGCTGCTCCTGGGGGAAAGGACATGAATTAGAAGGCATGAGCAGAAGGTAGGCTGAGAGCTCAAAACAGACATCTTTCTCCTTTGGGCAAGATGGTAATAACTGATGTCTCTAGGATGGGCTACTGCTTCTGTCACTGGATGATGCTTCAAGCCATTCGTTCTTGCCTGCCAGCATCAGTCAGTCTGCCCAGAGAAAGCAGCTGCCTCTGGTAGTTTGCAGCCTTGGGTGTTGCTTTGCCTAGTCAACCCAGCCAGGATACATGGCATGGCCTTGGGAATGACCAGGATATTCTACATGAAATTTAATATTTTCTGAGATGTCAGGAGGTTAAGAGTATGAGACCAGGGACAGTGAAGCTGCAAAGCTGAACATAAGTGGAGCTTAAACGACCTCTGGAAACTGTGATGCAGTGAGGAATCCCTTATGGCAGGAAGAAATTTAATCAGAATGTACAAATAGGCAAAAGGTTGTCTAGTAGTGCTAAGACAGATAACAGCAGCAACATCCTTTAATTCAGGAGCAAACTGGTAGTAAAATACATTTTTTTCATGTTTTAATAAAATATGCTAGACCTATTGCTCCAGAATAATTCAGGTAATAAGCATGATGAATAGATCTTTTGTCACAATATTTACTAATATATGAAACTGTGTCTGAAGCAGTCATGAAATGAGTATCAGTTCCTTTAAGCAATAATCATTCCTTCAGAAACAGGCAGATGTGGTCTCAAATTTTGTCTACAGTGACAGAAATAAGTAATTAAAGGGTTCACTTTGTAGGTACTGTTAGTGAAGTCTGAAAGGCTAAACATTTTTTTAATTAAATTTCCCAGCAGAGAAAAAAATAAAAGGTTTTTTTTGAGCTAAAATATGCTGAAGTCTAGACAGCCACTTTTAGCCAGGGGAAAAAAAAAAAAAAAAAAAAAAGCTAGGTTGGTGTATTAAGGTAAAGTAAACTAAATAATTAAAGAATTCTGAACTTTGAGTGAATTCATTGAATGAGTCTGAAGTACCTCCACACAGGAAAATCTATGGTGGCTTCTGGTTCTTGCTCCACTCTAGTATTTCATTCTGCTCCATTATTAAAAGCCCTTAGCAGAACTGTATTTAGAACCAGCATTTCTATTTAGCCTCTGGAATACTAGTTTATTCAGAATATTGAGTACCACAAGAAAGGACGGGAAATATTTAGGATATTTTTTCCCCTCGGAAATGTGCACAGAAAGGGAAAAAAAACCAACCAAACAAAACCAAAATAAAACAAAACAACAAGCAAACAACAAAAAACATAAGAGCATGGACAGTATCTTTCACAATAGGGTTGGTAAACATCCTTCTTCATATTTGTTACCATCAAAAAAAAAAACAAGTTACTGAGATTTATATTGTTTGGTTTCCAAAAGAGAATAATTAATGCAGGCACATACTGATCTGAGTTATGTAATTGTTTAAAATATAAACTACATATTTATACAGAAGAAACTTTCACTGCTGGATTTAAATAGTCTCTGGGTGTAGAGTACCTCAATATAGGTTGTCAATTTGTTTTAAATTCTGATAAAGACCCAAGAATTCTTCCTGTTCAGCAGCAAGGCAGGTGGCAATATTAAAGGTAAAGAGAAAAGAAAGAAAGAAAAAGATGGAAAAAAACCCCACAGTTTCAATAATACCTCGGGCAGGTTTGGGGTACTAAAGGGAGAAGGCATATCAAATCCTGATCTTCCCATGTGTGTAGCTATAAGGTATACTGTAATGTCAATTTTGAACTGGATCCTGAGCTCTGAAACTCTTAACACTGTCAGGACCACCCTGAACAGAAAGACAAAGACTTGGAACTCACCAAAACAGGATACAGAAAGAGGCATATTTGTAATTTGGCTTTTGTAAGCTCATGCTTCACAAACCTTTCGGTATAAGTCCAGAAAAATTTCAAGCCAGTAGGTGACTATAAAATAAGGAGTTTTTTTAAGTACTTAGTCATCCATCCCTACAGGATGTCAATCTTAAAACTATATAGCTGTGCTACCTTCACCTTTACAGAAACACACTTGCAGTTTCAGCTTCCCAACATATCTTCTAAACAGGCTCACTAAAAAATCAATGGGTGTACTCCACAGAACAGTGTCAGGGGAATTAGATATTTGTAATGCAGTAGCCTAAGCAGAAAGGAAATTTCTGGGTAGCCAGAATTAGTTAGATAAACTCTTTTGGTGATGCTACAGCAGTGAGAAGAGACTGAACCTGAGTACTAATTGAGATGACTGGTCACTCAGAAACAGCTATTTCAGACATTGCTGATGATCAAGAACCCACTCATTTGTCTGAAATAGTACTAAAATACATTTTTAGTACTATTTTTTCTGAAGGAATATCTCAGTACCACAAATTTACCAAACATTATGTAGGCTTTATAAACAAAACAATTCTTACAAGAGAGTATAATATGGTATTTTAATTATTTTTTTTAAAGATAATTAGTAAAATGTGCACATAATTCCCTCATTGGTTTATTTCACTATGGATTTTAAATGGCTTTGCATTTTCCTAACTCTAAACCAGAGTAAAGTTCCAGCTCTTTGTGCAATCACCTTCTGTGTTTTGCACAAGTTTATTCAAATTCAACTTGTTTCACTGTAGTAAATTGATGCAAATCCACTAACATTCCAGTGATAATGTATCTATGGATAGTACACAGTAATGTGGTACAGATCAGTAGTGATAATGGGGCTATGTCACACCTGACAGATTTTTGCAATATAATAATTAAATTCCTTACTGGCTGATGAAGGACAAGTATTCATACCTGAACATTTAGATCCTTTTTCCTTTTCATTTTGCATGCCATTTAAGGAGGAAAAAATGGCTTACATCCAGGTTCTCATTAGTCTATTTTAACAGGAAGAAGGATTCTGGTATAATATATAGTTACTTTCAAAATGCTGGTACCAGGAGTCAAAGCATTCAGGAGACAGTCATGACTGAAAATTATATTCCTAATCATATATTCCATTTTCATTTTTCCCTTTCCTTTGTGTCATGAATTGTAAAATATCAGCACTTATTTTGAGGTCACACAAGTCAAGGCTAGCAGAGGACTAGAGGCTTCCAGCAGGGATGATGGGTCAATCAGACACCTCTAGTCTCAGCAG
>NW_008610021.1:33911-40774 GCF_000691845.1 Merops nubicus
CTGCAGCAAAGGTAAAGCAGCCCTGGCCTGGAATTTTCCCAACAAACTAATGGTTTTTATTGGATTGACAGGTTTTTTTTTTCTGATCTTTTACAAGAGAAAGCATAAGTAATTTTGTCTAATAGGGAACTGTTCAAGGTTCCACACTAGTAAAATATCAGTCCCAACTAAGCAGAACTACATATTACATTTTGTAATGAATGACGTTTTTTATTACGATTCATTTTTTCTCTTTCTTGGGCATTGTGCTAATATATTATATTTGCCCTTGAAAAGTCTGTTTAGGTGCATGTAATTTATTTTCTGTTATATGCAATTTAAAAAGATGAATCAGAAGGTGAAAACACATACTGGTTTCTGCATTTGGCATAGCATTAATAATAAAGTAGAGCAGGTTAATCACAATCTATGAGAAACAAATCTCTTAGCTCTAGGCATTTTCCCAGAGGCATAAAAAGTTTTCTGTCCAGTGTAAAAATTCTAGTACAATACCATTCCCCCTCAAAACTTACCTTTGGTTTAAGACAGAATCACATAATCATAGAATAGTTGAGGTTGAAAGAGACCTCTGGAGGTTCAACATCCTTGCTGAAGTGGGGTGTAGAGACTTTGGTAGAGCACAATGTCCAGACAATTCCTGAATATCTCCAGGGATGGAGACTCTACAACCTGTCTGAACAATCTGTGCCAGTACTCACTCACTCTCACAGTTTTCAGATGTTCAAAGGGAACCTCCTGTGTTTCAGTTTGAGTCTATTGCCTTTTGTCCCATCACACAGATCTCTGACTCATATTTATTGTCCACACTGCCTGCATTATCACAGAACTGCTTCCGAGAGGGTGAGAACTTTCCCCAGGAACTGAACAATGAGACCAAGCCAGGAATGAGACCAGCCACTCTGCAAACATTGGAGCTATGGCCAACTCAGTAGGGTAAAATATAATTTCAGTGGATTCATTTGTCTTTAGACCAGGATGGTAGAGGAATGTGGTGACCCAAAGTGAAAAGCATGAAGTATCAAATTTGATTCTGAAAACATGACTTCCAGATTAAAAGAAAATTTTCTTTTTTCTTCAAGAAAGTGCTCACAGGAAAGTTTGAAGAGATATCAAATGTGTAGCTGTCTCTAAGCCATAACAAGCTCTGAATTGTTTCCAGGCTTGCTGGTTTTATGTTTGATGCTTTTGTAATGCTATTTAAACATAAATGGTAAAGAAGGTGGACCTGAACACTTCATTGTTCACCTGAAGAATTCACTAAAGACCTGACTTCAATTCCTCTTCAACTGAGTAACAAATTTCTTAACCTTGAGAATATATGTCAAAAATACAAATCAAGTCAACAGATGGAGAATAAGCAGCTTTGTTG
Organism: Merops nubicus; assembly: GCF_000691845.1. Lineage (NCBI taxonomy): Eukaryota > Metazoa > Chordata > Aves > Coraciiformes > Meropidae > Merops > Merops nubicus. Next base: position 35,281 of record NW_008610021.1, read on the forward strand.
CTCATTCTTTCCTTCTCTGGGATTTCAGTACTTTCTACCAGCACTAAAATCCTCATATAATAGATTCTGTTATTAGCCAGATTACAAGATAGTACTAAATAAAAAAAAAGCTTAGTAAGGAAAAGGAATGTACTCATTAGATGTCTGCAAGTACCTTGAAACATAATGTGAGTTATAGAAGTCATGTATAGCAGCTGAAGATGTAGTTGTCTGCTTCATGAGACAAAGCAAGGGGCCTCGATGAAGGGCCATCCTTTTTGCAGATGCTTCATGTGAACATTCAGGTTCTTTGTCTTTTCTCCATCCTGCAGAATACTGTATTATGCTGTTGAGAGTAGTTCTTACCCCAAATGACCAAATCCTAATTAAATCAGAAGATTTAGCTGTCAGAAATAGGATTTAGCTATCAGAGGTGTTGTGTGTTTATAAGGATATTTTAAAACTGTATAAAAAAAAAAATATTTTTCTGGGTTTACCTTCAGCCATTTACAGCTCTGGTATTGTTCCAATGTATAGTCCGCTTCCAACAGCATCATTGTCTGTCTCACAGGACAGGGTCTGTGACTAGTTCACTATATGAGTAGCTCAGTATCAGTAATTAATATTTTAGGCTTTTCTGCTAGTGACTTCGCTGGAAGAATTCCAGTTTAGGCCTTTGGTGGTAAGTGTACCTGAATAAATTCATCAGCTATACTATGGCAGAATGTGTTTGAACAAATTTTTCATCTTTTTAAACGAAGACCAAAGAAAGCTTACATTTTTTCTCTTGTTTAAAAAAATAAAAAAATTCAGAGGAGTAGTAAGAAATAGATTATGTACAGAAGGGAACACTTTTTTTCTTCCCCCCCCTCATTTCACTGATATATTTTACCACTTCCACTAGTCACCCGAGGATTGTGTTGTACACACATACCTCACTCCTGGCTTACAACACTCTGGCTATTTCACATCTCCCTCTCACCTGCAGAGAAAACAGATTTTGAAGAACACATGTAATTTTTTCCATGCCAGAAGTTAGCACACCATCTTTAGATCAAAATGTTCAGTCTAGAAAATACACTCCAGGTGTTGATGCAGAAAGGTGCTTTCATTCTTCAAACAAAACCCAAACTTTTGATATTACTCTTTATATTCAGAAAGAATGTGTGACTCTGTAGTTATACACATACATGGTTAAAATGCTGTTTCATTTCCTATAGTGCAATTTAGAAGCATTTGGTCTTTGTGTACAGTGCTCTCTGTGGCACTGGTGATCACAAGGCAAGTAACAGAAAACTTATTCCATATATCATAATAACAGCCGTAGAATAGATTCTTCCTCTCACATGCACATACACAAAAAACCCACCCAACCACACAAAAGGAAAAAACAAACAAACAAACAAACAAACAAAAACAAACAAACAAACAAACAAAAAACACACACAAAAAAAAACAACAACAAAAAAAAAAAGGAAATACAGCTGCTTTTCCTTTAAGTCAGGAATTGGTTAGGAGTGCAGCATTTCTTCTCCTCTTGGATAACTGATAAAATAAAGCATTCATTAATTTCAAATGGAAACATTTGAAATATATCCTTTGAAAACCTTTTGCCCACGGGACTCCCAGACCCTCTCCACATATAAACTATGAAGAAAATATATAACTAATCAGCAAACTATAATTTTCATTTTGTCACTGTCAGGCTCAATTCAGATGCCTACACATAGTTTTCCAGCACCATTTAGAATGCTTGGGAGTGCCCAGGAATATTTTAGAGTGACCTATCTGCTACCAGGCAGCTGACAAACAACTCAGTAGACCTCTGGAAGCTCATCTCTTCAGAACTGTGTCTGACAAGAGGGATGAAGAAGGACATTTGGTACGGCACAAAACACCTCTCTACAGGTGATCAACCATTTTTCTCTCATGTGGTTAAGAAATAATAGATGATATGATGAAAAAACTTTTCATGAACAATTGTGTTATGCTACATGTGATTTTTTATAATGGTATTTTGCTTAAGTGTATCTAAGGTGAAATTAGAAAACATATGGGCACTAATAGGAGTGATCAAACTTTTCTAACAAATAAATTATCCTAAATCAACGGCTATTTGGGACAATTCAGGGGCATGAATAGATATATGGATTGAAGTACCTTTTTTGTCTTTTAGGAAATCCTTGTTTTTTAGGGCACGTTATGAGTGTCTTTAGATGCTGAATAAACCTTCCTAAAATCTTTCACAGTTGCTAAATATATATCTGTAGACATTTGAAGAAGGGTATGTACCTGAGAACAGGACAAGAGTACAACAATATGCCTTTTTACAAATCCACACTGCTTGTATGAATGTTATAAATATCCTGTGTATTAGATGTATATTTTAAATGTGTTTTTTCACATGATCAGCATGAGGAGACTAAACAAATAATTTCATATAGCAATGTCTTTTTGCAGGAATATAGTTTAAAAGCAATTTTAAAAACAGGTGTAAGAGGAAATCTTTTAAAATATGTCAACATTACATTAATTATGAGTTACTAAATATACGGATTTTGTACCATTTATTTTGAAACAGATTAAATATTATATTTTAAAACATTTTTCATATCCATCTGAAAGCTACAATTTTACTGCATTTTACTGTCAGAAAACCTAGCTTCATTCTTAAGAGAAACTGAACCCTGTGACAGCTTAATGTTTCTTCTATTGAAGTCTATAACTACGCTGTAGTTCTAAGACCTTTCAATCAACTACTAGTTACAAAGACAGCTGAATTTCCAGCTGGATGTAAAAAGCAAGCAAACAAACAACTATAACAAAGCTTCAGAGGGAAACAAGGAAAAGATTAAAAATAGTTATTTGGAAGTCTATAGATTGGACTAGAAAATTGTTTTTCTCCACTTATTTAAAAAAATCAAATCAAATCAAATCATGGTATATATAATGATGTCTCCTGACTTGAGATGTCAGTGCTGGGGTATATCCTGGGCTTATCTAAACATGTAGACATTATTTATAAACCTATTATCCTTCATGATCTCTAGTATAATTTCATTCAGTGTTTTCAGGGCCTGATCATGATGGGCATAAAATATTACCTCTCAGAGATCTTACTCATGTTTCCCTCTTAAGAAATATGAAAAAAAAAAAAACCACCCAATAATCCAAACACAAGTAGATCAGGGTTTGCTCTTTGGCTATGAAAGAAGACAGAGAATAAGACTTTCTCCGAATTCATAGCTTGTATCTAGCTTCTATTGCTGTATGATTCATCTACATACTGGCAGTATATGTTGCTTGAAGAACTCAAGAAGGTAAACGATGACGTTTTAGAGCAAAGAGGATGACTGGCATAGCAGGTTTTAAAAGAAAGTCCTTCCCTCTATATATACCATCCTTTCTCTTCTAAAAGAATATCTACTCTTGAGTAGAGCATGGGCCTGAACAGGTGAATCTTCATTTAGTCCTTCCTTAAATAACTTGACATATTCATCAATTTTTTTTTTTTTTTTTTTTAGAGAAGCTGGATAATGCATGGAGGCAATTGCATACTTAACCCTGTCTTTATGAAATACTGTGAAGAGCTTGTGACCTGTGAGAGCGGGCAGGAAAGTAGGAAATGCAAGGATAGTGATACGTAGTAGATCATCTGTCTTGTTTGCCTGATAGAACATATGCTGACAGCCAAAACACTGAAGCAGTTACTGATGTTCCTGCAATTTATTTAGCAGACAGCTTGCTTGAGACATCATAAAACGACCCATAAAATAATTATTGCTGGAAATATTTGTTAGACTTGATAAATAGGGAAACAAAGTGGCCTTTTAGCAACTGCAGTTAAAGAAAGTCTCTCCATCATGCTACTCCCTATTTTCCTCAGTCATTTGGCTATCGTTTGTATGACTGAAGTTTCCCTTTCGTGTGATGGTTTTGGGCAAGGGTCAAGGTGGATGCCTGGAGGGAAGAAAGAGTTTATTACATGCCCATATGAATTTTGTGGTTAACAGTCCAAACTCTCACTAAAATGAAAAAAAAAAAAAATCAACTAACTTAATCAAATATTTTGCTTAGAAAGTTCAATGCTTTCCTTTAAGCAGCAAAACAAGAGTCTAGGAAAAGAGGCCAGTAGTGTAAAGTTGTTTGTCAAGTGAACAATGTACAGGGCACTAATATTCTTTATGCTATTTTATAAGGAAAAGCTGGGAAAGCACACTGGTTGTCAGGGCTGTGGAAGAGAAAGTTCTTTCCCTTCTCCAGGCATTGGCAAAGGCTGTCTCCAAAATGCCTACTTAATAAAGCAAAGGAAAATGTACTCTAAAATGTTACCTTGAAATTTTAAATAACACTTATACCTATTTATCTAAATGTATGAACATGTGCATCTTTCCCACTTGAAGTTCCTGTGCTTTAGTTTTTGCCTAACAATATACACTCACAATGATACTTAAGTCCCATATATACCTCCTTCTTAGGAAGATTAACTCTGAAAATTGAACATTAACATGACTGAGTAATACAGATAACCAAATAAAAGATTTTTTTTTAGCTTATGTTTTCAATTCTTTCATTTTGTTTATTCAACTTCTCACTAAAAATCATTGTCTCAATCTCCACTATTTACATAGACTTTAAGTTTTTCCTATGCTTCTTTTCTTTTCCTTAAATAATAGTGTTATGTTAAAAGCCCCATAATTTCTCCATGGAATTTTATACTCCTACATGTTCTCTCTAACAGTTTTCTGTAGCAAGAGAAGTACTTTTGCTTAAAGGGAATGTAAGCACATTCCCTTAAAGGGCTCATTACAACCTGCAGTTATGTTTGGTTATATAAAAAAATGTCTTTGATTAATTATTCAGGCCCAGTAGTATTTGTTTCAGATGACAATCCAGTTCACGGCTGTTTATTGCAGCTCAGGCTTTTGACTTTTTTCCATATCCTCAGGAAGACCTTCTGAGTCATGTGCATGGTTTTGTGTTTACTCACACATCAGAAAGACTTTATTGATGAGTTCTGGAATATTCAAGATTAGGCTCATAGAATTGTTTATTATATTTTTCTCTAGTTTAGAAGCACCTGCACTGGGGCAGGTTTTTCCTAAATGATTGAGATATGATAACAGGTATTGTGATGGTTAGTGTGCTTCTGGCTCTTCAAATGTTTTTGTGCAATACTTTCCTTTTTCTTTATCCCCATCGTCTCCCAATATCTACTTGCATCCTCGTGCAAATAATATTATTTCTGAATAACTACCTTTTGTACATCTTTTGCAATTTCATTTTCTCTCCTGATTATCTGTCCACCAAGTATTATTACATCTGCTTGCAGATTAGGATAGAGTTTTACAACACACAAATTAAAATACTGCTGTATTTAGACATGCTGATTCCTTATATGTCAAATATAAATTTTCTGTTTCCCTCAAAAGATGTTTCTTAAAAGAAGAATGAGAATTAGATGTAAGGAAAATAAAGATTTTAGTGATACTTGAAGTAATGATTTTAAATAGGG
>NW_008610021.1:40805-103521 GCF_000691845.1 Merops nubicus
TTCATCACAGTGTTCTATGGTCTGCCTTTTAGAGAGGCCACTGAATCAGGGCAACCTGAAATACCCTATCCAGCACATTTCCTGCATAATTCACCTAAATTGGTTGCCCATTATTTTGCTATTTGTGGAAATAACAAAAATGTTTTATTTGTTTAATTCCCTGAAAATATCATCACATTCACCCTTTTTTAAGAATATATATGTAACAAAACTATTTTAACAATATATTTAAAAACCAAACAACTACAAAACAACAATAAAGGCAAACCATCCAAGATGCCAGTAAGCATATGTAAAGCAAGTAAATAGTAAAAGAAAAAAACCTCTCATTGTTTTGGAGTTTATGACTCATAGGTGTACTGAGTATTCTTTTTGGGAGCCTTCCCTTCAATCTTTTCTGAATGCAAAGTTACATTACCTCATGGCTTTGTGCGGACAGTTTTACAAGCCTGCAAACTTTATGACAAGCATTAAAGCACAAGACAAGATTAACCAGAGTTTGTGAGCTTGCTGATGTTCAACAAAGGTAGCTTATATTGTTTTACTCTAACGTAACATGGCTTTGGTCCTAGCTGAAGAAAATTTTGTGTTGGTGCCAATATACCTAGCCACATTCAGAGGTACAAAATAGAGTTGCAGTGGGGATATATTTCATTGTAAGTGCAAGGTTCATGTGGTGTAGTTCCACACCTCCCACTAACTACTGTGAGAATTTCTGCATTCATCACTGCTTTATAACTGCAGCTTCACATTGCTGGTGAAAAGTAGCCAATATTTGCTACATTCATAGCTTTTATAACCAGGAGCTTGCCCACAGTCAGTCACTTCAGGTTTACAGACAGCTTTGGTCCTGAAGGGTGAAGGACTTGTATATATCAGTTTACCAAGCAGACTTTCAAAGAGGACACATTAGACAGTCCAACTCAATATAGAATCTTCTTACTACTATGACACACAAGAAAGTCATCAAGAAGTTTCTGTCTCTAAGGCTACTTTCATATTTGCAGAAGAGTTTTATTTATTCAGAAGAAGGGAATACGCTTTACACATTCAGTTTCTACAGATGACCAAGCCATGAACATTCCATTTGGATGTTTGTAATGTTTAGATCAAAATATCCAAGAGATGAGATTTCTCTGCTTATGAGTGGACAGGTCTTAAGAAGAGTGTGAAAGTAATATGACCGTGCACTTGAAAATTTTGACGGAGTTGCAAGAGGCAGGAATCAGAAGAGTTCTTATAGATTAGGAATTTTCTGCTCAGTTTTGGAGTGCTATATTGATGACCTCTTTCTGCACTTAGACATCTTAAACAATAAAATCTCTAACATCAGAAGTCTGAGAGGAATGGACAATGGTCACAGTACAACTTTTAGAGGCTAAACATACACCACTCCTAATTCTACTGCAAGGAATATTCAAAACCTTAGAATGGCACTGTTGGTTAGAGTAATGTTGATTCAACTATCTCTACTTGCTGCTTCTCTTTTTCAAATCATCAGATGTAAACTATAAGGTCTAGTATATGTAATGCCCAAAGCAAATACCTACACAAAAAGACACATAAACACATAAACTGCAAATTGAACAGTCTGCTCTTTAGCTGATTACTTATTTTCTCTCAGGTCATGAATGCTGGTGAAATAAATGCTTGAATATAGTCAGGTTTGCAGGTTGTTTAATGGTGAATATAATCACTGCTTTAGAGGAGCTCTAGATTTTGCTCTAACACAAGACATGCAGCACCCAAATCAAAACTCTAAGTATGTTGCATGATTCTGCAAATGCCGAAAAGAGTAAGGTATCACCTTATTCTCTTTAAATCCAGTAGTGGAGTGAGTGGAAAAGGAAGACAGTCTTACTTCCCTACAGGGAAGAACAAGATAAAAAGTTAATCTCCTAAATTTATGTCTAAGGCTTGATCCTTTAAAGGACTGGTTCTCCTTTAGCCATATTAGTCCCGATTTTATCTTTTCTTTATTACTGTATCTCAATCCCTTTTTCCTGTTCCTTTCTTTTCCTTTTGACCTGGCAAAGATTTTAATTCACTGTGTAATCTCTGTGTATATCCAAAATGATAGGTAGGTTTTCATTAGCATAAAACACAAAATGAAGGAAAGCATGATAAAGTCAACCCAAAGGTGCCTAAGCATACTGAGAAAGAATACTGTAGCTTAACTCTTCTTTCACTTTATAATATATATTTTAAAGCCCAAGACCACGATCGATATACATTTAAGTACTACACAGAACTATGAAGTCACTCTATAACTGCAAAAATACCTTAGATTCAGCAGTGCTTCTGGTAAAGCTCAGCAATAACGATATTGCTAAGAGATTTGCTATAAATGCAACAAAACCTCAGCCCCAAAGCTAAACAGGAGAGGACTGGAAACTACCTTCATAGTGTCCTATGAATTATCAAAATTTTTAAGTAAAAAAATTTTGAAGCTCCTATGCCTCTCCTGTAAGTTTCTTTCCCCACACCATATCTACCATCACCATATGGCCAATAGAAAAATAAATAAATTAAAAAAAAAAAATAGTTTTCCTGGTTCGATGACAGCACACAATGATATAGTAGAAAGGTTTGATTTCAGTTGTTTCTGAACAGCAATATGTATAGCTTGGAAAAAACTATTCCATGACCCCTGTCTAATTTGCACCAAGAGGCTGACGTCCTCATTAGAAGACTGGGGAAATGCTTTAGTTTGTCTGTCTATTAACTTATTCTGGCAGCCAGAGACCACCAAGAGTTTAAGATAAAAAAAAAAAAAAAAAAAAGGGTGATATAGAAGGTTTTCTGATAGCTGTGGAAAGCCAGGCAATAAATCCACCAGTAAAACTGTTAGATGCAGTGAGAGAATTTTTTGTATTAATCTCTAAACCTGCTTTTGGCTAGTACAAAATAGAGTAGCAGATTTCTTCAGCCACTGAAGTTTACTTCACAGTAAACTTACCCCTCTTCTCTACAGTGCCCTTCTGAAAAATACATAATGAACTTATGGGCCTTGAACTCCACTAGTTTAAGTTGGTCATTGGCCTGATGCACCTCATCTGGATTCTCATTCACGGCTCTGTCCTAGGCATGCAACTCTTACCATTGTGCTGAACTCTCACAGCTGCAAAGACCACTGTAATTTTTTATCTTTACTCTCTGCATTAATAGTTTAGCTTTTAGGCTTTACCTTTTCTACTGCATATTTTTTATTGCACAAATTTCTTTAAGGAATTAAAATTAATCATATGACATTAATTATTTGCAGATGGGTACACTGGAACTACATGCTTTGTCTATATGCACAAGTAGGGTGGATCAAAACATTCTTTTCTGGCCCTGAGATGAAATATTTTGGGAGAACTAAGCTTTTTTGTGATTCAAAACGCAATGGTCACATCCAAACTGAACACCAAGTATGGTTTCTCATGCAAAGCTAAAGTCCAAAAAGTACTGGGACAGGGCTAGTTGGTGGCTAGTTGGCTAGTGGCCAAAATTGCAGCAGGAACTGTGCTAATATTTTAACAATGTGGATGATTACAGAACAATGGGCAAGCTGATGTCTAAAACATGACACTGTTTATTTTGTGTTGCTCTAGAAATACAAAGCAGAATTTAGGCCTTCTTGATTAGGAGTACACAAGTAGACATCCTTTTGGCATAAAGACTATGTAGATTATACATGTAGAAAACAGGACAGTGGCTAGGATCATATTCAGTACAATCTTCCTTATGAAAATTTGTGAACTTTTCAAAGAAATTTATGTACCTTTCTAATTTCATGTGATATTATATTTTGAGAACTCCATTTGTGTGTATTTATACATATTTGATCCTTCAAACAACACTATTCGCTCACATCAATTTCAATTCATAAAAAAACAGATATACTTTAGACCATATTTTTAAAAACCTTAACTATTTTTGGAAATGTTCAAGAAGTTTGCTGATATCTGCTCTTTTCCAGTCCTCTTATGTTTTAGGATCTTCTGCTAAATTTATGTAATGATACTTACTCAGTAAGGCAGGTTCTCACACAATCAACCAGTAGGAATAATCATAATCCTTTCTTAATAATCGTAACAATTTCAGAACTTTTTCTTTAACTGATATCTTTGATAACAGCTTAAACTTAAAAGCCAAAACTAAACAACCTCATATCAAACACTTCTCCACTACTATAGCTATGCAACATTCTCCCTTGTACTTCAGTAGGTTAACCAATATCTAATGTCTTATCTATAGGTTTTAGCTTATGTTCATAAAAGACAAATTATGATTGTTTCCTCTGATGTTTCTTGTAAAATCTGCTTTGCTGGTTTGAGAGCCCAGTAACAAGACAAAGGCCTCTAACAAATGCATAATTTTGAAAGTGAGAATGTTCAGAAATTGTTTGATACAGAAGACATCATCTTTGAAATCAGGAGAATTTTGTGTCAGCAAATGGGTACCTGCTAAAGTGGCAGCTCCATCTTCGACTATCAGTCTTGTGACTTGTTTATTGAATGGCCTTGCCCCTGACACACCTTTTAAGACAGTTATGTAATTCTACAGAGAAAGTCAGGAGTTGTAAGTGATATTTGGAGTAACAAAGGTCTAGACAGAGGAAAACACCCATGTGTGAGAGCTCCACATATGTTTATTCTAGCCTATGAAGACTACAGTGGAAAATAAAAATCCCCAAGTCCATTTTAAGAAATTACTGAAACAGTTGTGTGTTTTGTTGATATATCAGCTTATTTTCCAAGCCAAATCCTCGGGTAATGTGAAGTGCAGAAGGGATTTTTAAGGAGCAAACATAGTCTTCATCTGTTTCATTTTAAAAAATAAAAAGGTCCAAAACATCTTTTTTCTACATTTTATAGTTCATCTTAAAATACACGTATTCAGGGAAGAGGTGTGCTGGTACTGAGAGCTAATTTATAAATAAACACATTTTTTTTCAGATGACAAAAGCCACTCTCATTATGAAGTGTCTAAGTTGCAATAACACTGCTCAGCATTGCTGACTTGACTGAAAGTCTGCTGGAGGAGGCTGAAAGACTCCAGTGCATCACAGTGAGCTTCGGTTCAAATAAGATTACTTCAAAGAACTGACTTCAGATTCAGTCCTATTAACATTGTGGCTGCAGCTCTCCTGAGTGCAGCCAGTGCTGGTAAGAAACCTGGAGAAAAGGTCTGGGCAGGTATTATCTGCTAAGTTTGTTCTGCTGTTGCTGCACCAGACCAACAAGTGCCTAATTCTTGTACCTGACAGGGGCCTGATGGGTCCTCTGGTGTGGGCCTCCAAACGATTAAGGCATGACTTGGCACTTCTTACTTCCTCCACCCAAGTGTTTCTAGACAGGCATACCCAGAAAAACCCACTCAGGAAGAAGCAATTACTTCTTCCCTCTCTCCCTGACAGACGCCAGTGGCAGATGCCTGGGAAAAACAGGGCAAATATTTTCTGAGTCATACAAATTATCATGTCTCTTCTTTTTTTTTTTTTTTGTCTTTGATGGACATCCTTTCATATTTCTAATCACTTTATTTATATCTTTGGCCTCCACAACATCGTCTGGCAATGAGTTCTACAATTAAATTATGCATTGTGTGAGAAAGCACTTCCCTTTGTTTGTTGAAAATTTTCTGGATGATAATTTCATTTAGTGCCCCCTGTTCTTGTTTTACAGAAATAGTGCCTAATTGCTCCCTAGCCTCCTTATTCATGGCTTTTATAACTTTATACATAAAGAACATTTCCCTTCAGGTACGTTTTCTCTAAGCTAAAGATTCCTAACATAATATCCCATTTGACAGAAATACTTCTAGCTTTGATCATTCCCCTGACTTTCTGTCTCATTTTAGTTTTATTATACTCTTTAGTGCTGGGGAAACCAGCGTTGCAAGTAATGGCAGGCACATGCTCAGCTTTCAGTAAACTGTGGACCAAAAAAGAGCTAAATATCTAACTTAGATATCTGCAATATGCATGTATTAAAATGTTTTGCTATGGCTTTGGAGCTATTCTGCAAGTTTTCTATTTCAGATCCTTTGAAGCTTACTCCAACATGAATACAAGGCTTCTCAACCTTGAAGTCTCTGCTGCATACCTGAGTCCTTGCTCTGAAGAATTTCCATGGTATTAGCTGCTATGAAAGAAAACTGTGAGATAAATATAAATGTACTTTACTCCGATTATCTGAGTTGGTTTAGGGTAGTTCCCCAGGCAATTCACTGGTAAAATCTTATCTTCATTGATAGGAAAAAACAGAGAAACGCTAAAGCAGGGTGTCAGTTTTACACAGGATGGTGATAGAGTTTGCAGTTGCCATGGCAATCATTGGCTTTGTTGTCTGAGTTTTAAAGAAAAGATCTGGACTTTTCTCATTGAAGAGTTTTTTATTTACCTCAACTCTCGTTATGCATTCCAGTCTGTGCCCCCTGTTTTATGTATTTGTTCCATTGCCCCCTCATTATGGTTGAAAAAATATTTTCCCAAAAGTTAGAAGTAAATTCTCATGAATGTCATAAAGACAAAGGGAAATATATAATGTGGATCTTTGTGGTCTGTGAGTTCACTCATACTTGTAAGCTTTTGTCATTTTTGAGTGACATTTGAGTGATTCCAGTTGAATAGCATTGAAGTACCCAAAGGAGCAGTTCTTTCTTAAAGACAGTTCTCTCAGATAACAATGCTACCCAGGATTCAGGACAGATACTTGACAGAAACAAAACGAGAAATTGCTTTAGTGAAATATTAGAGAACAGGAAATGTAAATTCACCTGATTATTATCTGCAAAGAATGCTAATAGGTTATCCTTAATCTAGTTGCTGTCTTTGGTAATATAACTGTAAAACCAAGATTCACTTGGATCTCATGAAGCCAGGATATAGAACTCCATTGTGTCCTAAACTAAATCCCAAAGTTATCTCACTATCTGTATCAGAATCTTTGCCTCTGTACACAGGAATGCTGGGAAAACTGCAACGTTGAGAAATGGTTGTGAACTTCTGGGACAAATGGACAGTAGTCCCAGGCCTTCTCTGATTCTCTTCTAAAGGGACTCCACTAAAAACCTTTGAAATAGATGGAGAAATATCTCATGACTTGTGAAGCTGCCAACCGTTACAGAAACTCTGAGTAATTTTTCTGAAACATTTATGTGGGTTAAAAGTGTCTGTTTTTTAAGCTATAAGATTCATCATCTCTTTCAGATTTTTGAAGATGTTTCTTGAGGATGATGGTAAATATCATTAGAGCAGCCAGGCACAATGGAGCAAGGTACTATAAGCTTAATATTTTCCAGAAGACTGTTGTAATTTAATTATAGGAAATGACATCATGCATCTAAATATAGTTAGTGGACTTCTGCAATGAATTATAATGACAATTGCACTGTATCTAACTACCATCCTTGTACCATGGTCTTGTTTTTAATGACTCCCTTTGTGGGAGTTCAAGTCCTTTCTTTTAATAAAACTATTTCACATTTTGTCCTTGCCAATGTCAGTTTAAAAGAAATGAATACTTCCTATCTCTCTTGTTAAGGGAGGTGACCTATCCAACCTCTCAATAGAAGGTTTGGATTCCTATTAAAACTTTTCAGTTCTCTCCTTCCCTTTCAGCTACTGTATGTGCTATATCTTTTGTAGGTACTTTTTAAAAAAATAAATGACCCTGTCAGAAGTAAGGAAGATTTTGCCCCAAAACTTTAAATTTGTTACTGAGTGATAGTGCTAGATCAATATTTGCATTAAATAAGGTGAACTGGTTGGACAAAAGATCAAAATCAAGGATGGTTACTACCTTTTGAACGAAAGTTAATCTTTAGGTCTCAGAGCAGTTTATGTGTAGACACAGATGGAAAAATGTTGTATTTTATGGTAATTAATCTTTCAGGTTGAGTGCTGAGATCAGTTTTTGCTAATTAAAAAAGCAAGTTAATGGCATGATATTTGTGTTAAGCACAAAGTTTGAACTCTTTAATAGAAAGTATATTGGTTAGCAGTGGAATTCTGGGTTAAGTGGCAGTAATAAAAGAAGAGTGATGATGTAATAAATATTACTTAAATTGGTCAAAAGTTGTCTGGTCAATGCAAATTGCACACTAATATAATAGTCAATATGACTAACAGATATTAGGTAAATATAGATTAGAAGAAATAGACTAAAAGGCACTTTGAAGATGACTCTTCCTCTGGAGTATATTCCTTCTAGTTTTCACTATTAATGCAAGTAAGAAGAGCAATTCGTGGCATATTAGCAATAGTGAAGGTTAATTCTGCTTCCTGCTTTCTCCTTAATAATACAAGTTTTCTTTAGCAAGAACTTTAGCATAATTGATCAAAATATTTAAAAAAACCACAAAGTAATAAGAGTTAAATAATAGATGCTAAGTGTGTCTAGTTTAATCTGATGGATAAAGACAGTTACCTCCTTTTATGAAAAGGGCAGCTCTGGGCAGAGACAAATTACAGAGTACCATCAAATCTATGGCTTCTGAGTACAGGGAGAGCACAAACTGTTGTCAAAAGATTAAAAAATTATAAAGATAATATAGTAAAATTATTATCTATATTAAAAAAACATTGATGTCAAAAGAATATAAAATAATGACTGGGCAACAGCAGAAATTAACAAATAACATCTAATTTTCCATTTCATTTATTGTAGCAGGAGAATAAATTCATATTTTTCTAGCAGAAATCACATGGGGATGTATCACAGTCTCACAAGTTAATGTGGCAGAGATACTTCTAGTCAAATTAACATTTTTATCTTCCTAAAAGAATCAGAAAACTTCAGTATATCAATCTGGGTGGATATTATGAGGCCTGGAGATGCGTGAAGAATGCTGAATTTTCATAAAGAGTAACATCAACGGCAGTAGCCTCTTTTATCCAGTGCATTGTGGGATACTTTTGCATCATATGTCCATATTTTTGATGTCTATATTTATTATTTCCCAAACAACTGTTTTGTATTACTCTGCCTGATGTTTAATCCAAAAAATGCCTTCTTCCAAGAGCAAACAGATTTCCTGAAGTGAGCCTCCCTCAAAACTTTCTGTGAAAGCTCAGCTTTGTACAAAGCACAACTCTGCTCACTGAGACACAGATTAACAGGAAATCTTTTCTTGCTTTAGTAATTAGGACATTTTTCATAGGATTTGCAAATTGCCCATGCTGCTCCCTCCTGCAGACCTTAGTCTGCCATATCCTGTGTGAAAGGTCTAACTGCAGAGGTACTTGATAAAACAATATTTCCACTTGCCTGTCTTGTCTTTCATTTTCCTTCAGGCTCCTTAATTCTGATTTTGTTTTATTTTTCTCTTTATGAAAAGATAATTATCAGACTGTGGAAATTGTAAGCAACATAAGTAACATTATTAACCAGGGTCAATCCTAGAAAAGCAGCTTACTTCCATTCAAAGAATGATAACAGACTATTGAAACATGATTTTCCTCTTGTGAAGGAAAGAGCAGATATCAGTATAATGACTTGTCACATTTTCTTATAATATGACTTTTACAAAGATAATTTGAAACAATTTCACCAGGTGTATAAATAGGGATTAGTGATCTATAGCTGCCTGGATCATCTTTAACATCATTTTAAAAATAGAATTACAGCACTTACTTCACTCCTTTAGGATATTAGCTGATTTTAGTATGAAATTTAATATTTTTAGCAAATGAATAACCTCTTCTGTGAACTTATGCAGAAACTTAATTAAAAAAAACAACAAACAAGAAAAAAAAAATGTTACCAAGATTTGATGATACATATATCAACTTGTATTGACACCTTTTTTTTTAAAATCCTTTATAATCTTTCTTCTTTATTATTAGAGAACAAGTCCAGGGTAAGAAACTCTTTAAATATAGTATGTGGTAAAGACTAACAAAACTAGCTTCATATTGGTATCGTGTTCTTCCTTAGTCACTTCCTTTCTCCCACTAGTTCTGTCAGACCTGCTAATTTTCTGTCAGTACTCCCTCTTCTGATACAGACAAAAAAAAATTCCTCTTTAATGCTTGTGTTATCTGTTTGGTCTTTGGTTTCCTCTGACCTTTCTCATCTTCATTCCTACCTGTCAAGTGCCAAAGGCATGGCTTGACTGTTCTTCACTTCAGCATAATGGCCCCTGTAGGCATTTACAAACCCATAGATTTTAGAGCATCCTTGAGGCTATTCTAAACTTCACCAGAGGCTGTAATAGCACTAATATTATCAAAAGATCATGCAGATTTCTGAAAAACATCTTTGCCTTCACCTCTTCTTTGTTATACCATGTGGATTTCTGTTAGAGATTAAAAATTAGCAGCTAGTATTTTACATCATGCTGAAATGGTATAATACAGATTTTTCTCCTACAAACTTCAGAACACTGAATGAGTAGTTATATTGAAGAAATAATTTAATGATACTGTTGGGACCATTATGTCTTGAAGGGGTCTTGTCATCCTATTTTTTTTTTTTATTTTCTTGTAGATTCTTAATTCTCAAGGTGTGGACTGTCTTCAGCAGCACCAAGGTCTTAACTGATACTTTGCAGACCATATATATGCTTTAATAATAATATGTCCTGAAGCGGAAAGTTATGAACAGATATGCACTCCAGTTGCGCTCTACAAAGTGTCTGGACACTGAGATATCACAGAATCATGGAATGGTTGAAGCTGGAAGGGACATCTGGAGGTCATCTGATCCACCCTTGCAGCTCAAGCAGGCCCAGCTAGACCTGCTTGAGTAAGACCATGTGCAGACAACTTTTGAGTATCTCCAGGGAAAGGGGTTCCACAAGTTATCTGGACAACCTGTGCCAATGCTGTATCACCTTCAGAGTGAAAAAGTATTTACTGACATTCAGAGGAAATCTCCTGTGTTTCACTTTGCATCCATTGCCTCTTGTCCCATCACTGGGTACCACCAAAATGAGCCTGACTTTGTCACTGTTATACCTTCCATCCAGACATTTGTACACATTGATGAGATTCTCACACTGAGCTGTCTCTTCTCTTGAGTTCCAGCTCTCCCTGACTTTCCTCAGAACAGATGCTCCAGTCCCTCAACATTTCTGGACCTTACCAACTTCTCCATGGGAATCTTATGAGAGACAGCATTAAAACATTGATCTCATGGGAGACAGTATTGAGGTCATTATTGAAGTCTAGGTAGATAATACTGCTCTTTGTTCATCTACCAGGCCAATGATATCACTGTAGAAGGTTATCACATTTGTCAAGCATGACTTCCTCTTGGTGAAGCCATGCTGACTATTCCTGATGACCTTCTTGTCCTTCATGTGCCTGGAAGTGGTTTCCAAGATTAGTTGCTCCATCATGTCCTCGTGAACCGAGGACAGGTTGACTGGCCTGTAGTTCCATGGGTCCTCTTTTTTACCCCTCTTGAAGATAGCAGTGGCATTTGTTCTCTTCCCATGCCCAGGAATCTCTCCTAGTCATCACAACTGTTCAAAGATAACTGAAAGTAAGCTCTACAGTGACAACAGCCAGCACCCTTAGCACTTGTGGGTATATCCTATTGGGACCCATGGACACATTTGTCTAGTTTTCAAAATTCTCTAGTTGATCCTTCTCCACCAAGAATTAACTTTTCCTTGCTTAAGAGTTCCCCTCTGGTCTCCATGGCCTGGGATTCCTGAACACGTCTTGTTGGTAAAGCCTGAGGCACAGAAGGCATTCAGAACCTCAGCCTTTGCCATGTCTCCACCAGGGCTTCTGTACTATTTGGCAACAGAACACCTTTTCCCTAGTCTTCCTCTTGTCACCTTTGTATTTATAGAGGTCCTCCATTTTTCTTTTGACATCTCTTGCATAACCAAATTCAGATTAGGCTTTAGCTTTTCTAATTTCATCCCTGGGTGCTCAAACAGTGTCTCTGTATTCCTTTCAGGTTATCTGTCCCTTCTGTTAACTGCTTTCCTCTTTTATCATCTATACTCCCAGAGAATAAATAGAGGAAAAATAAATACACTTAATTTCCTACACTTTTTTTTTTTTATGCACTGTGTGCAGCATCTTTTAACTTGAAATCAGAACTTAACACACAGAAAGCCCCAAATCCCAATTTCTTTAATGCACAATATTGTGATAGAATGTTTCCTTTCTTAAGTATTAGAAGTAATTGCCTTGGTCCAGATTCAGCTCCTAGGCAAAATTTTTGGAAATAAAAATCTCAATTTTCTTGTAGTTTAAGGTCTAATCCAGGAATCACTGAAACTCATACATGTAGATCCACAATATTACATTCAAAATCACTACATTTCATCTCAGAATTATTTTTAAACATGTTTTCCACTTTAAATAAATCATGAGTCCTTTCTAGTATTTTATACATGTTACCTTGGACATGAAAACATTTTTGTTATGTAATAACAGAAATGTGCACATTACAAAATATTATAGCTATATAAATTGATAGATATTGCAGGTAAAATAGATATTCTGAAATACTTTAACTGGTAGCTCTTCCTTTAAGGTGGTGAGAAAAATCCCTTTGTGAAGGGAAGATCTTTTATTGTATAGATCTCAAGTATGAGAAGCACTCTGAATATATAAAGGTTTATCATGAAAAAATAGTGATAGGAAATTTCTGCTGAATTCCAGTGACTGCAGTTTTCAACTTTGTACTTCATAAATATTTATCCAACTCTTTAAGTTCCTGCAGTTTATGAAATTCTTAAGAATTCTCCTGTCATGATATTTCACTATTCAGCCTTTATTAGCATGTCCTCTGAATCTTTCAGACTTCAGATAAACAATGTGAGTTTACTGCTTCAGTACTAACTACATTCACATGCCTCAGATGACAAAAATAGCAACATTGCCACATATCTCTCCTTCTTATTAAAATTCAAGAAAATCAACATTTGAATAATGTAAGGCTGTAGCACAAAGTTGCTAAAGAATGAATTCCTACAATTCCTATAATTCTATAAGAATTCTGTAGTGCAGATACACATTATCACAGGAGAATATTTGCATCATGTGAAGTTACCTTAAAAAGTTGAAAAATAAATGCTGGTTTTAAGTTTGCATTCTTCAAAACATAACTTTATTTAAAATTATGCTATTTTCTTTCAAAAATATGCTTTGCTCTGTTTGAAAAAACTAAAATTGGTAAAGAGTTCTTATCAATGGAATAAGCACTCCTCAAAATCACTGACACAACTAAGCAATTGAAAAATTATACTTTGGAGAGGCGCAAGTCTTCCATGAACAATTTCAACTCAATTTCACTAAAAATGGTTCTTGAAAAAATAAATTTTAAAACTTAAGAACATTAAAAAAAAAACACATCTCCATTTCTGTATTTATTTTTTTATATTATCTGTATCTAATTCAGAATATTTTAGATTTTAGACAAGTAGAACATCTCCTGTGGACCACTTGCCCAGTACAGAATATTATAATTAACAGGCAGAGCAGCAGCGAAACCCCTCCCTCCACTCCCACATCACACCCCAGAGATCCAAAGTGCCAGACAGCCAGAGAAGGAACAAGTCAATGCACTCACCCACCACTGGGGACATGGAGAAGGGAGTGAGCCAGGCAAGGAGCCAAGCCATGGGAGATGGGAACAACCCAGACACGAACCCAGTTATATAGCAGGGGCTCAGAGACAACTTCAGGTTCTGGCCCTGCCACCCCAAGAACTCTGCTTGCCATGAAAAGAAAGGGAATCCTTCCAATAACCAGAAGCCTCACAAAACACACCCACCATGCAAACAGACCTCCCAACCCCCCTGCCAGCAGAGTCAGCTCTTACAGAGGTGGCTTCTTGCCCCACTTCCAGGGTCATGTAGAAGGTGGGGGCACCTGGTGGTGATCTCCTCATCAGTTCCCACCCAAGGCTGGCCAGACCCTGGGTGAAAACCAATAAGGAGGGTCTTTCTTGCCTGGTTGTGGACATCACCCATATGTCAACCCTCATCCAGGGCTGGGGGTTTAAACTCCATCACTTCAAAACAACAACAGAAAGACAGTTTTGTACTAAGGGAGGACTTTAGTTCTCCTACTAATGTAGAATAAAATTAGCCTACCGTATATGACTTGAATTAGAAGTTTTGATGCAAGCTTAACTGTATGGTAAGGTTTATGCCTTTCCTCTCATCATTAGATGTCAAATGAGCTATGGTACTTATGAATTAAAATTATGGTACATATAAATTAAATTTGTCACTTTGTAAAAGCAATGAAGTTTGCTAAACTACTGGTTTCTATTTAATTTCATCACACTAATGTCACTCAATGAATATGCAGGATGAGGTGTCTGTTATGTTGTTGTAGTTTTACTGTGATCTCATTAATGTTTTAGTGGGCCCAAGATTTTACACATAGTGCTTGAGCCAAAGAATGAGACATGCAGAAGTGCAGCAGAGCAATAAAAGACAAGAAGAATGGACTGTCAATTAGCAAACTAAACAACAACTATTAAAAGGTTAGACATTCTTTCCTTTCCAATAGAAAAAAAGAGCTTCAGAATATTCCAGATAATGCTTTGTCTGTCATTTAAATTATCCTTAGGGCTATTAAGCAAGTTATATTTTTAAAAGATAACATCAGAGATCTATAACATGGTTTGGCTCTAAAAAAAAAGTAACTTTGAAACATATATTTATGAAACTTTGTGTTAAAACACAAATATAGATGAATATAGAAATATACAATCTTCAAATGTAAAAACACTCCTCCATTTTGCATTTTCTTAGGGGATGCCTTGGGAACAACTTGAATGAGCTGTTCTTTTAATACAACTGAGCAAATACAGTGCAAGAATTTCAACCAACATTTGACTGAATTTGCTTTGACAATAAGTGCAACCCTTTGGTGATCTTTCTGCAGGAATGTTTGGAGGATTGAGTTTTACTGGCAAGAGCATCAGCAGAAAGTAAATTTCAAAGATGCAAGTGAACATTTGCAAAGCCAGGGTTTCTGACAAATAGCTGCAAAAGCTTTATCAGTCCTACAGAATTCCTTCTGCATTCGTCTAAGAAAAACCAAAAGTGATACAGCTGACAGTTTAAAAACAAATAACCAGTCAGTTAGTGTTTTACATACTGATAACAAATGGCCCATGAACATGCGAGCTCCAGAGAAACACACAAACGAAACAAAATAAAAAGCAAGGCCTGAAAATAGATCATTTCAATGTTTCTAAATATATTTAAGGATATTCTGCTTTGCTTGTTTATTTCTTTGTTGGAAGCTACTCCACTTGCAGACAATAGGCTAAATTTGTTGAATAAATCCATTGTTGCAAATTATTCACTAAACCTTAATCAATAATGCATTTTGTGGTGGATTCACTTTGACAGATGTCACTATTAACTAAAAATAATGTCTTGCAATAATGTAGCACAACGTGGAACTTCATGAATACTTGGCTGAACAAAGGTTTGCACTGGGAACATAGTTAATATTTGACACCATTGACTCCAAAACACATTTATTATAGATGAGAAAGAATATGATCCAATTGATTCAACAAGCTTCTAAATACTCTTGAAGTGCACTATGAACAGCAAAAAATACATTGAAAAATTAATAGTCATGCACTGAAACATTAGTGTATTTTTGTGTAGATCTAATAATATTCTCAACTGCAACCACATATTTAACTACCTCAGATAACTGAAATATAAAAAAATAAAAACCAAACCCAACCTGAATGTATTCTTTATTATGAGTTGGTGTAATAGCCAAGAAATAAATCTTCTAAGCAATATAACTTTGATGATGTACTGTGTTAATATATCTTAAGAGCCATGTTCATTTAATGATGTACACACACTAATGACAGGCCAGCTGGTGGCAAGAGAAATTAATTTTGCAGTTGTCAGTCTGTTGCTTTGACAGATTAGGTAAAAACTATTTATAAAAATAAATCTGAACCTTCACTTTGACAATTATACCTATATTTTGTGCATGTAAGTTGAGAGGGAGACATTTCTGAGAGATGATGAAACATGTAAGAAATGTGCTGCATGTTTCGAAAAACCTTCTCTTGAGGTTCTGTGACTGCTTAAGGCTAGTTTCTATTCTCTAACGCCTGTTCTTTAGGTTCTTTTGCCCTTCTGGACATTTAGACTACAGATATATTAAACAGACACTGTTAAATCTTCAAAACTACAGTTCTACCCTTGATGACAGTGATGGATAAATGAGGTTAAGTTAGTTTTGGGGAAAGGCCCATGGACTGGTTTCCCTGTTCTATATTATAATTTTGTCCAAATATTTAATGAGTGGGCTTCATAACAAAGCTGATAGTTTACTGAAAATGGGTTTCAGGAAATACAGGTGTAACATGATGTATATTATGTAGGTTGGAGAAAAGTTTTGGAGCTTTAGATTTTAAGAATGTGTATTTATTGCTTGAGCAAGACAGGGATCTAGATGGAACTAAAACCTACAAAGTTTCTGCATGGAGAGTGTAATGAAAGAGGAATGGCAATAACAGTACCACTGGCACAGCCCAAAGAAGCCATCTATGCTGCTCTGAAATGGATCACAGCAAGAACCATACTCAAAAGGTTACAAGGAAGGGGAATACAAAAGAATGGCCCAGCAATGAGGAAGACACCTGGGAGGAAGGCTGACCCTGAGATTTCTTGATCCCAAGCCTTGGCAGCTAAGACCTGCTGGAAAAAGTCTAGATGACAACTAGTGCAGGAGACAGGGCTTCTTCCTAGAGACAGACACAATGCTCTTCCGTATCTCAGTGTTACTCTTTCTGCAGGGGTCTTGGCTGGTTGGTTGGGTAGGTGAGATTCTGCTTTGTTGGGTTTGGGTTTGAGTTTGGGGTTTTTTTGGGTTTTTTTTTTGGTTTTTTTTTTGTTACTATAAAGTCCTACAGCTGTGGGGCAAGATGAGCTCAAGGAAAGCTTTTATATGGTGGTTTCTTTACAGAGCCATCTAGAGGCATCTCAAGTGTTTGTGAAGGGTAGGTTAGTTCCCCTTTTTCTTTCTGCTCTTACCTTCACAGTGGATCCATGTATACAATGCATTACAAAATTAGCAAACTCCTCCAAAATACATATTAACAGAGCATCTTATCTACTGAAGGAGGAAGAATATCCCTCCATTTCTTTCCTAGACATCTCATGCCAGGGATAGTAGAGAGCAATACCAGCTTATTTTAATGTTTTCAATTTTATCTTTAGTCAAGATCCACTTTGTGGTAACAACAGTAAATCTTTCTGACATTTTTCCATAGATTTCTGCTTTTGTCATACACACATAAACAGCCAAGGTACAGGCAAAATTTCTATTTTTGCTCACTCTTCTAAATTACCAACACAGACTTACAAAAACCTACAAAATTAAATATATGAACAGGATTCCCAAACTACAAAAACAAACAAACAAAAAATATCACCCTCAAAAGTCTGTAACTGAACTAAAACAGAAGACAGGACCTTATTTACAACAGAGCATAATTTTCTGTCAGTGCTTTCATGTGTTTAATTTAATGAAAAGTTGCTATTTCCCCTAGATAAACTCACATCACAATATCTGTAGTGATATAAAAATACATATCTTCATGATTAGGACTTTAATATTAAACTCTTGCATGATTGAAAAAGAGCAGAGAATTCACTAACTGAAATAGAAACAAAAAGTTTAAAATATTTAACATGACAATAAGGCAATATTTCAGGAACACCATTAATTTGATTGAATTGAGTAGATATTGTTCAGCTTCCCAGTCACCATGAGCTTTGTCTGTCACCTATCTTCCTTTATTGAGGCTTTGCCTCCAGTCTCGTGCTGTGCTAATCTTGGGTTTGAATTCTGCATTTCTCCCAAGATTAATTATTAGTAAATTATGCTAGAATCTAAAATAGAATAGATTAAATATAAGAGGATAGAATAGAATCAGATTTAATTATTTATAAAATAATAATATACAGAGATCTAGTAATATATCACAGTTAATATTAGTGTATATTATATGAAAATATAATATTTAATACATTTGTATCAAATAATAATTGCTTATGTCATCATTATCCTGGTGCTGCAGATCATAGTGAACTCAGCTTGGTTTTTGCCTCCAGGCATCTCTTACAAGTAGTCTACAGTGACAAGAATATAGAGATTTTATATGTTAACATTTAAAAAAAAGATTTAAAAAACATTAAGCAGAGTGATGCATGATTATTTAAACAACTTTTTCTTTTAGCCAGTGACAAACTAAAGATTTACCACCTCTTCATATCATATTTGTAAAGATAATTTTACAAAACTTCTCAAACTATTTAGCTCATCTGAATTCTTAATGTACTTCTTTCTGTCAGTTAACCTTGTGAGGCGTTTCTAAGACATAGAGTCACTGCTTCTCCTTCACTTTTGTTTATTGAGTAAATTCTTTAGTCTCCCATGTAAATAGATGGGTATATGGAGATGTATAGACATATATTTGTATCAGTCACCTCAAAAACTATGTAATACAAAGTTTTCAAAATAATTTTAAATAAATCCAAAACAAAACAATAACTTCTTCTGCATACATTTTCTATTGGATTAATACGTTGCAACAGCCCACATAAAAGTTTGGTGGGTGGGAAATATAGAACAACTTGAATGAGGGAAAGGAATGAACTGGATGAGGGTGCCCCAGACATTCCCCTTTTAGTGTTGTGGTGGTGTTGGATTGTCTTACCCTCTCTAAAGGACACGTAGTCCTGAAGGGCTAGAGGGAATGGCCCCACGGTGAGACCTACATCCCACCCTCTCCAAAGAGAGCCTAGAGCTAGCTTTAGCTAGGTACACCACTTGCAGATTTCTAAAGTTAAGTAAACTGAAACTTACCCTGAGTGTCTCCAAATAGCATAAAACCAAAAAAAAAGCAAACAAAAATATCCTTCAGACTTCCCAACAAATATAAGGGATTTGTATAATAAATATTTTATAAGACTTCAGTTACTAAGGCTTCTAAATGTCTCTCTTGATTTTTTTCTTAAGATTTGTTTTTCTAATTTGCATTTTAATAAATAACATCATACCATATTGCATAACTTAAATCCTCAAAGTTAAAATGAGGAAAGTCAGTCTCTCTTTAAAAGAATAAATAATAAATGGCAGATAACTGTGGAATAAAGGGAAGTACAATTTTGTGGATAAAGTTTAAAACTGTTGGGAAGGAGAGCAACATTTATTTGCCCAGAGGTTTTGAAGATTCTTGGGTAATGTTTTTATAAAAGACTACTGATTTTTAATACCTGAGTTCAAACCTCAATGGTTCTGTTGCTAAGAATAGCTCCCTAGTGAAATCTGAAGAGCTTCTGGGAAAAAAAACAATCTACCTGGTGGCATCCAGTAGCTAATAAAATATAGACCTCTATCAGGGTCTTAATATTTTTTTTCCCCTTCTTTATTTTTGCAATTAAAAAATGTTGTTAGTGCATAAACTGTATTTATAAATACCCAGAAATAAAATTAATGGAAAAAAGAGCAATATCTAAGCTGAGCCTTTACTTCTAGTGCTGTGTAGTTGTAGTCTAGATTTAAGATATTTTTTATAAGCTAAGTCTGTCAAAGAATATTAATCAGGTTAAATTATACTTCATGAATATGTAATTTGTTTGTTCAATATCACGGGTTACGCTTCCATTTATAAGTAATGATCCTATTTTATTGCTACCATAGATAAATATTAGAGAGATAATTTAGATAGTTTTATTAACAACATTGTGCCTAAAATATCCACAGAAATACATACCTTTTTATACCACCATTTTCTCTCATGCATTTATTTTCCCTTTTTTGCTTGTGTTTGGATATGCCTCAAACATATTAGATATACAAGTGAAACACTTAATGTCTCTATCAGAGAAAATTAAACATGCATTTGAAAAGATTTATTTTTTGAAGCATATTATTTATTCTATTACTTTCATATCTGAAGAAAAATGCTATGGTCCATGAATGCTCCTAATATGACAATTTTTGTTGTTACCTTTACAGAAGACTTACTCCCTATCTCTTCAGACAAATATATTGTCTCAGTGTTTTTGGTTCACTGTCTGTAGTTCAGCGTTGGCCTTTATTTTCAGATCATTCATGTAGAGAGCTTAAAGTTACATCATTCAAATAAACAACCTGAAATGATGTGTTAAAATGCTTTTCAGGTTGGAAGTCCTGAAACCTAAGAAATAAAGGATTAAACATATCTTTAGCATGTTGAAGGCAGGAGTCAAGGTTATGTGTAGTATGTATTTCACCAGTAATTATAAATTCAACAATTACAGCTAAAGAACCAAACATTTAAAGTTTGTCTATGCTAAATTTAATTTCAGACTCAGTGAGGATGATTGTCAGCATCTCCTAGATCGATAATGTTGACAAAGAAAAATCACTTTCCTGGTTATATTTAACAGTCATGAGCAGATGAGCTGTCCTTGAGACACCTGCAGAGCCACTGGATGTGAAGGTCTGCATTCCTTCCCCAGCTGTGCTTCAGAGCTTATGGAAGCCACCTGACAGCTACTGCTGGTGTAAGAGGAAGAGGAAAGTCCAGAAACTTTATGCCCTACTGCATGCTGGCCTGCAGGATTGGAGAGGTGGCAAGTAGGAGAGCAAGAGCATTGTGCTCATGCCCAGGGAGGTGGTTGAGGCCCCATCCCTGGGGGTCTTTAAGGCCAGGCTGGATGAGGCTCTAGACAGCCTGATCTCGTGTGAGGTGTTCCTGCTCATGGCAGAGGGGTTGGAACTGGGGGATCCTTGTGGTCCCCTCCAGCCCTGACAGATTCTGATTCTGATTCTGTTTTAGCAGAGGACTTAGTAGTGTTGGATTAATGGTTGGACTGATGATCTTAAAGGTCTCTTCCAACCTAAAGGATTCTATGATTCCATGCCCTTGTTACAGAGCTCGCAGCTGCTGGAGATTAGGCAAATGGCAATGCTTTGTAATTATTTGTATTTCTTTGGTGTCTAAAGACTCCAGCTAGGATCAATGCACCACTATGTAATCTCTTTACTGTGTGGAAGATGGGCCTTAGTCCAAAAAGTTTAGGATCTGAAGAGATAAGGCAGAGAGATAAAATGAGTAACTTTCAAGAAGAGAAAGAGGAGACATGGTTGGTATGAATTATGCCCATCTTAGATCTAAAAACAAAATAAAAAAAATTAGAAACTCTAAAAAAAATAATTAATTTGGGGGATGAAAGACAGGGAGAAATATGCAGGCAGAAACATCTAAATAGGAAGAACAAAAGAAAAGGAAAAAGACATTGAAAAAGGATGCAAAGGAAGTGAAGAGAAAGGATTAAAGGAAATAGAAGGCAGAAAGGAATAGGGATAAAAGAAAGTTCATTCAGAGACCTTTAGAAAGTAGTGAAATTTGATAGTACCTACTTTTTGGCTTGTTTTTATTAAAGCAGCTGAAACTCATCACTGAATGTAGTAAATATGTTTAGATATACCTAAACTATGTTTTTGTTCCATATGGTTTATGTTTTCATTAAGCATCTTTAATTGAGCTTAGTCCAAAATAATTGTCTAAAACACTGATGATAGTGAAAAAATACTGAAACTAGTCATGTTTTCCTGGGTTTTTACCCAGATCTACTGGGTATATGAAGTCACAGCCAACTAGTAAAGAGCTGAGTAGAACAGTGCGTTACTTGCATGTTAAGTACATTCCACATTACAGTGAAAAAAATAAATAACTAAATAAATGAAAAAGAAAAAAAAAAAAGAGAGTCTTCTGTCATGAGAACAAACTAGATAAACTGCAGTAACAACAGAATTTTATTTAGGTGATGTAGGCAGGTATACAGTCCAACAACTTTCAACAAAATGCAACAAATCATTTTGCAAAAATCCTAAAAAAAAAAACTTTGGCTAAACTAAGAGGTTGTAAAGGTTCCAATATGTGGTTTGTAACCCTGTGGGACATTACAATATTACCTCAGTATGCTGCTATCAAGGTCCTTAAGAGCTGCATATATCAAACCAGTTGGCTAGCCTCTAGTGTTAGATTTCCTAGTTTGTGGGGGTTTTTTTCCTTTTTATCTCAAGCTGTATCTGCAGAAATGAAAGCTATGACATGCCTAAAATGACTTGAAGACTATAAAACAGAAGCAATCAATGAAATAAAATTAAATTGCTAGTTGCAAGAAACTTCCCTTTGTCTTCTAGTGTGTACTCATTAAATCAGCTAACTTAGTAGCCTGCCCTTTTTTCTTCTAAATGAATTATTTTGAATAAAAATTGTTTTTTACCCTTTCATAAATAAAAAGAGACTTGAATAAGTGCCTCATGCTTTAACAATTTTATTATCTTTTCTTTATGAATAGTGTTTATCTAATTCTGCTGGAAAACAGAATACAACTCTGCCTTGTTCCTCCTTAATGAAGCTTCCATGTGATGGAAGGTAAACAGTGTCGTAAGTCTGACTCAAAAAAAAAAATGTGAAAAACCCCATTGACTTCATTGAACTTGCAGTACAATCACAATTAATTGTCAGGCAAGATCAATATAATAGGAGTAATCATGGTCAGTTATATCCATAAAGTGAGTACTTAATTCCTCAGTGTTTAAGAAGCAGTTTGTGATTCCTGGAAGCTTAGACACACCCATCCACATATAATACACATATAATTAATACATGAACTCTGATTCAACAGTGGTAGCATAAATTGTCCAAGATACCCCGTTCTCCTTTCTTACTCAATCCCAAGTAATACTAACAATAGGATCAAGGAGAACATATGATATGAGAAGAGATTTCTTTTTGCATGAGGATATAAAATCAAAAATTTGGAGTGAGCAACAATCATCTTCTGAATAATTCTGAAAAAAAATTATTTTCTGAATTCCAAAAATGAGCTTCTTTCTGCCAGGCACATAAGGATCTCTCCCATACCAAGTGTTGTCAGCCCTTTAAGCAATTTCCACCACTACAGAAAATGATTGAATCTGCCAGGGATCTGAATGCACATTAAAAAATCAATGGGACAGTTAGTGTCACATAAAAAAAAAAATAAAAATCAAAAAGCAGAAGATTTCACTATCACCTCATGGTGAAAATTCATAGTAAACCCATCATACAACTAGACTGAACATCTGGAAAATGGAAGCAAACACTAACTTGGGAAATGGGACACTAGGAGGGAGAATGTATAGAAATAAAGGCCCTTCTTAATAATTTGCATTTTAGATAAAGTATTATCAACAGTTTGATCATTTGAAGGATGTATTTGTATGACTTCTTTAGAGAAGTTCTAATGAATTAGTTACAATAGTGAGGTTTTATTAAAAGCTGATTACTTCGTGTTATAAAAAAGCCAAATTCTACAATGATCTTCTGGGCACATTATTCATACGCATTATAAAAGCTGACTGATGTCAGTTTACCCAGGAAATCAGGAAACTGTGTCGTTCCAGTTCTCTAGAGTAAGTAGTATGTATTTCACTACTCTGCAATTCAGCCTTCATTTGTATTTCTTACTCTGATATGAACAATAATAATAGAAGTTAGCAGCTGATCCATGGGAGCATCATATGTGAGACTGCCTATGGTTTCTAGTATTTGATCCAGGAGTTAATGGATAAATTTTTCTCTGATCCATCCTTCATGCTTACTGCACACACTGTGGCAGTGCTTACCTTCCTGCAACCTGGTCACCAGTTAGTTGCTCTATTTAGACCAGTTAGACTGTACAAAAAATATGTTTTTCTCAGCAGTTCCATAGGAAACAGTGTTACCATGTTACTGACTTGGCATTCTTTGTACACCGCAGTGTATACACAGAGGGTAGTATTTTGTGATTTTCATTGGTCTTGTATATTTGAATAATTTTTACATGATTACCAGGAAGAGATGGAGTTGCACAGAAGGTAATTAAGGAGAAAATCTGGAATCTGGATATTAAATGTTTCTTCAAGGTTGAATCTCTCATGTCATATCAGATCAGCATAAAAGGATAAATTGTAAATAGGAATAAATTCCTCCTTAGGATGGAGGCAGTGCTTCAAATAAAATTTGAGATTAGTTGTCTTTCCAGTTAGGATTATTTTTCCAGTAAGTTCATAGGTGAAGGGAATGGCTGTTTAACTGGCATGTTATGGTTTCTCCAACATCATAGAAACAAAAAACAGAAAAAAAAGATTAATAGACAGTAGCTTATTTAGGAGGTGATTGCATGAAAAGGAGCAGTTAAGTTCCTTGCAAAGATAGAATTACAATTTTCTCTCCTCTCACACCTACTTTGAGCTAAAGAATATTTTGCTGGGCTCTTCACATCCATAGTTTTCTACCATAATAACAGAATGTATAATTCCCTTTGCTCCAAAGCAGAGAGAGGTTTAAAGGACTGGAATTCCAGCTGTGTAGTCCTCAAAAGAGCAAAAATAAAAAAGCTGTACTGATCTTATTTTTGAGTATTGTCTTTCTCATTGCCAAAGTCTTTCTTTGCATACAGAGTGGGAATAGCAACTGAATTCTGTGTTACCTTCTAGAAAGTTGACTTATCTGCTCCCTTCAGGCCAGAAGTCTGAGTTATAATATACAAATATGACACTTTTCTAATAAATTCTTACAAAATAGGGACTCATATTTGTTGGGTTTTTTTTCATAAGGCTATGAGTTCTGGGTGTGCAGAGAGTTTAATTTCTGTGCAATGGCGAAAGCGAGGTCATAGTCACTATCAGGAATTTAGCTTGTGAGCAGCATACAGAGAACTCACACACTGACACTTTAACCAGACAGCTCCCACTGTAAGCATATCTCAGGTCTGGCTTACAATATCATAGTGACCTGCTGTAAAAAAGCCCAACCATTCGGCCAAAATTGATTTGCCCTTCTCTTCACTCCCAAGGTTTTTATTACCAAAAATCCCCCTCAATCTGTTCGTCTGCTTCATTTTCAGTCAGTGCTATTGCCACCACTTTCCACCTTTACTGCTGCTCTGTAGTACTACAGACATGCTGAGCTCTCCCAGTAGTTCAGGGATGCAGTGAACAGCACAAGCAGCCTTGGGCTGCTAGAGAAAAACATTAAGGAGCTTTTCATTGTTCCATGATGACATATGATTTGTTTCCAACTTCAGTTTAAAGCTGATGAAGTATTTTAATTCTTATTATTTCTGTAAAAGAACTAAAATACGAAGATGTGTATACGTATAACAGTGGAACCACTATTCTTGTTAAAATGCTCTCAGGTGCAAAGGAGGGTTGGGTGGGGTTTTTTTCCAGACATAGGTTGAAGAACAGAGAATAAGTACTTCTGAGAAATTCAGATTTTTCTTTTCCCTTGTTTCATGGAAAGCTGTTTGAAAGATTATTGTTTTAGTTCTCTGTAGAAAATCATAGGCTAAATTTCCACCATCATTGTTGATGTCTTAGCAAATGGCATCCATACACCATGAACAAAATATAGACACAAACACCTGAATTTGTGGTATGACTATGTCCTGCATTCTTAGATAATGTTGGAAAATGATGATATCTACTTTTGCAGATGCTTGTGAACTTAATTGTGGAAACAGCTTCATTTTAGTACTGACTTGTTCCTTGTTTAAAAACAAAACATATAGAGCAGTAGGACAAGTAGAAGTTGAAAGTAAGCCTCCCCTTTTTTTTTTTTTTTTTTTTTTTTTTTGTAGGGCAACAAAGCAGCTGGAGAAAACCTGCTCTATGGTTTTTTTTTTTTTATTATATGACTATTTTAAATAGTTACTTGATTTTTTTTCCCTTTAATACAATCTCTTTCCACTTTACTATACTTGAAGGAGACAGAGTTGTGCTGGCAAAGTAATTCCGAGTCTCAATGAGATGTGAATATCTGCAGAGTTCCTCTTGCTTTAGTATTTACTTCTTAACAGTTGCATTTTTTTTCCCCTTAGAGTACAGTTGACAGAGAAGAGAAGAAAAGAAACAAATGAGACAGGTTTGAGGTTTTTCTTTAGTTTCTAAAAGTACATGTTTGTTCACTGTAATTCTGTAAGAATTCTCTTCTCGTGTGAAAAGACATTGGTTCAATGATCACATGGCTTTAGGAAGACTTTTCTGCTTTCCTTTCTTGTCTTTGATCCTTTATTGTGTCTGATCTTTTATTGTCTCTGATCTTTACTGCTCCAGCTGCTGATTCTTGATAAATATATAGGATCAGAATCATAGAATTGCTTAGGTTGGAAGGGACCTGAAGTGCTGGGGTTTAAAACCCAGCCCTGAATCAGTGACATGTGGATGATGTCCACAACCAGGCAAGAAAGACCTTCCTGACTGGTTTTCACCCAGTGCCTGGCCAGCCTTGTGTGAGAACTGCCTAGGAGTTCACCACCAGGAGTTCCCACTTTCAGCATTAACATCAGGTGTCCCGACCCTAAGCTAACAGCATAAAAGCTGACCTCTACGCAATGTTGAGGGGAACTTATCTAGGTAGTGAATATGCTGTGTAGGCTTTCTAGTTACTGGAAGGGCTCCCAACTGCCTCCTGTAGGCAGAGCCCCCAGCAGTGGTGGGACATCAGCACAGTTGGGAGCAGAGGAAGGAACAATGGCATTGTTCTTTGGCCAAGCAGTTGGAGCTGGACTGATTACCTGGGTCCTTGGTCAATTCACCCCTGCCTCCACTGCATCTGGCACCATAAAGTGAATTTATTAACCTTTTAACTCCACCAGTGTTTTGCCATCTTGGATCCTTGGCATATGATGTAGGGACGAATATGGCAGGTATGCTGCGTAGTGATGATAATGTCATTCTTACTGGGAGAAGTGGTCAGCAGAAGAGGACCCTAGAGATCATCTGATTCAATGTCCCTGCCATGGGTAGAGATGCCTCTCAACTAGATTAACCTACATCCCCCTACAAAAACACATGTGTGTGAAATGAATAACATTGCCCTCTTCTGTTAATACATATGTTGTTTGCTGACTGTCAACAATGGTCCCCATAGCTTGGGGACTATGTTATTTAGAAAGGAGACTTTATTATGTACTTCTACTCATGGCCTTGGATTGCACCAGGGAAGGTTTAGGCTGGATATTAGGAAAACTTTCTTTACTGAAAGGGCTATCAAGTATTAGAAGAGGCTGCCCAGGGAAGTGGTTGAATCCTCATCCCTGGACACGTTTAAAAGTCATGTAGACATGGTGCTTTGGGACATGATTTAGCACTGGACTTGGTAGGCTTAGTTTAATGCCTGGACTCTGTCTTGAAAGTCTTTTCCAACCTAAGCGATTCTATGATTCTATTCTATGATTTGTGGTGACAAGAGAATTTCTTTCATGGATGTGTTATACTCATATATTTTGATTTTCTCTATTTTTTTCCAAATGATTCAATCCTTCTGTAGAGTCTAAACAATCCTTTCCAGTGGGAAATATAAATTCATATCAGGTTTTCTCTGAGAGTTTCCAATTTTCCCCTATTCTCATGATCCACATTATTTTACTTATTAAAATTTCCCTTATATTAAGCTTCCAGAGCATTTATAAAGTTAGATATAAGAATACTTTTCAAATCATTCTTGAAGAATCAAAGGCTATTCAGTGGAAAGTTTTCAATTCTTAAGGGACTAAACATAATTGAACTATCATATCTTGAAGAAAATTAATATTTGAAGAAAATTTTATGAACAGCCAAGAAGAACTCGATATGTCAAGATGTTTGTAAATATTTATATTTAGACAATTGTGCAATTTATATATATTACATTAGTAATATACATAATAAGTTATATTTTATTTATTTATTTATAGTAAGTTATATTTTATATATCTTATTAATTAAAAAAATACAAATACACATATGTTGTCAAGGGGTGTTATAAATACACATACATAAACTTGATAATACTTTAAGCATAGAGCTTTTAACATTGTTATATCCTTTAAATAATAACATGCTGAAGCACATAAAGCAAACCCCATAAAATCAAGGTTAGTAAAGGTCCAATTTCAGTCCGTTTTATTTTACTGGTTAATTTTCTACAACTAAATGATTTCTTCTAACCCTTTCCCTCACACTACCCTATTATATGTGCCTGAACAAGTCATTGTTTCTTATGTCCTATGGATCTAACAGCAATGCAGAAGTAAGATCTCAAACCTGACAACAATAAAAGATGATGATTTTGGGGGTTAATTGTGAGAAGACAGTATTAACTGTCTGTTAGTTTTCTGTGTATTATACTGGAGCTTGCAAGTCACTCCAGAAACGTTCCTTTGCATAGGGTTTTCTATGGACTGCCTAGAGTAAGATACTAAATAAGAGAAGTAGCATAAGAAATGTTGGATTTGGGGCATTATTTTAGGAATAGTGGCATCTTAAACAGCGACTGAACTAGCTTAGAGATTAACATCACAGATGTGCATTAAAGATGCGTGTAAGGACTTCCTGGAACTTCTTAAAGTAATCCTAGTTCAGCTCAAAATCTCATCTCTACCTATTTTTATTGACAAAATTCTAAGATGATGAAAACACGAAGTCTTTTTGTTCTCTTTTCTATCTTCTCTTCCTACTGTTTATTCCCACCTGAAGTCAGAATCTCAGACTGTGGCATCAATCACAGCACAACAATGAAGAGTGATGTCACAGGGGAAGGATTATTATTTCAGGTGAGAAAGAGCAGCTAGAGCACATTAATTTTTCAGAAACAAAGAAATAATATTTTCATACAAATGTCCTTTGTAATGCAGAAGAACAGAAATGAAATGCAATCAATACGTAGTGTGACTACAAGCAGCTTTTTTTCTTAAAGAGATGATTTTCAAAGCCGTACTACGAGACAGTGACCTTAAAGGTGAACTCAGAGAGATGAAGGGTGGAACTGCTTCTCAACGGCATGAAAAAAACAGAAGTTTTAAAGTTCTATTTATTTGCTTATTTACACTTTAATCCTTTATTGTTTTGTTTTCTTTATTTTTTTTTCTCTTCAAACAATGCATGGTTTGTGTTAATGGGCGACTGCAAAAGTAACTGAATCATGACATTAACAATTGACAAGATAATGAAAACACAAATTTGAAAGTTTTTTTAGTATGTTGAGACCTTTTATTAGTATCTGGTTAACTTAATTGCCAGAATGTGCAATGACAATGCACCTAAGACTTACACATATGCCAATGAAATCAGAGTGAAATACAGCACTACCCATTTTTTTTAGTAGAATCACATGTTAAAAACAAAACAAAACCAGACTAACATTTTCCAAGTGGCTCCTGTGTATTAATAGAAGTCATTCTATCAAAATGGTCATAGGTCTTGGTTTCAGTTTTCCTTTGAGGTATCACCTTTAGAGTCAGGCATACATTTCTAGCTGCCTTAGCTTTGATAATGCTTTAGATTTAGTATCTCAAATGCTTTATAATGTGTTTGGAAGAAACAGTAGTCGGATGTATATTCATGTATTGTTACAAATAAGCCTATGTTTTAATTTCCTGAAATTTAAATATATTCTTCAAGGAAACCACTGGAATTTTTCTGTGGCAGAAAGCTATAGTTTTTACTTTTATACTTACAGATTTGTATACCAAAAAATTATAAAAGTGAAATCCCAGACCCTCTAAAATTACTGACAAACTTTTCACTGATTTCTTTGCAGCAAGTATTCTCTGATTGATAGTACCCTATGGTTTGGCTGAATTGCTCAAAGAGGTATCTACTCATGTTCCTTTTACAAGGAGGGTTGTTCTAAAAGTAGTGTAGAGGTAATAAACATCTATTGGGGAAAAAAAAAATGTTCTGGTAGAAGAAATATTTCCAGAAAAATACTAAACCCCAATTATTAAATATTTTAAGGGTATACAATTAATTACAGCTGAATAAACTAGTTATATTTAATTTCCCTCCTTTATTGTCAGAATGGATTACAATGATGGACTGACTCACAGCATATTTGCTTATGACAGGAATGATTTTATGTATGAGTCTAGTCTCGCATAGAAATTTAACTATGGGTTTGGATCTAAATTCCTACCTAAATTAATAGGCTAGTCCATGAGATTTCAAATTAATGGAAGCCTCATGGAGACTTCAGACAAGGCCCTATGGTATATGTTTATGGCTCACTGAGCCTGGTGGTTTTCTTTTGCAATGGAAGATCCTAATAATGAAGAGAATGTTCATCCTCTGTAGCTTGCTCAACCATAATCACCACCACCCCTGCCAAAGTTTTCCGGGAAAGTCTTTTCCAATTAGATTCTAAATAAACTCTATTTAGTTTTAGCAGCATGCAGAACAACAGAACCATCTAAGTACACGGGTTTACCAAGTTCCTGTAAACACTGTTGAAATCTG
Source organism: Merops nubicus (assembly GCF_000691845.1). Classification (NCBI taxonomy): domain Eukaryota; kingdom Metazoa; phylum Chordata; class Aves; order Coraciiformes; family Meropidae; genus Merops; species Merops nubicus. Next base: position 71,062 of record NW_008610021.1, read on the forward strand.
TCCATTCAAAGTTTTACTGCAATCTCCCGACACACAGGAGTACCCAGGTGACCCTGCACAAGGCCAAAGAATGGGTTTATGTGAGCTAAAGCCATGAGTAACTCTGGACAAATAAATAAATCTTTGTTTCAGATATACACTAACAGTGCTGCTTGATACCATCACACTCGTTCACTGGATTTAGGCTTTAAACTAGAGATAATATAAAATTGCAGTGCATCTAAACTAGAATCCAAAAATGTTTAAAACCTCATTCTAACATTCTCTGTTTAGAATCACACCTTTAATTTGCTGTAAAATTCTGCTGTTTACAAGTCCTTTATTTTTTTTCTCTCAAAAGTGCCAGAAGAGACAGCTTATTCTGGCATCACTGTTGCACAGCAATGCCTTAAATAACCTAATTAATTTGCAATTAATAATGTCTTATTTCAAGGTGAGGTCTCACTGAATTAGTTCCTGAAGCTATATGAGTCCCACATAAAGTAGCAGTAACTATACATACAATAGTAATAAAGTGATGGACCTGTTGGAATGCTAATTACTCACATGAGTCTCCTTCAGCACAAACCTCAGTATCAACAGTATTTTGGACTAAATCACATGCTTTCTGCAGCAGGCTGGGGAAGGAATAAGAGAAGATGAAGTGGCCTTTTAACTTTATGTAAACTAGAAAGGTAATGGACTTGGAAAGCAAGCTCTACAAATTTTATAAATGAGAAGACTGAGAGAAATGAAAATATGAAGAAACGCAGATTTCCTCGTGTCTCTGCTCACAGATTAGTGTTACTGCTGTTGCCAAACTGTCAGGACAGACAGGGTCTCACAGAAATTCAAGAAATCAGCTCATTAAAAAATCAAACAAACGTAGTTGCAGCACTTATTTTTTTCTCCTGTAGACTGCTTATGACTCATTGCATGCAATGTGGAGTAGGATTTGTGTAAGGACCAAAAATCATAATTTCCAGAAAGGTTCTGTGTGGAAGAACAGAACACAGGACATAAGAGGAGATGTTAGCCTTCAGGTTTTTTCTCTTGTATTATGAAAGACTTACTTAAAGTAATTTATCTAGAAAGAAAGTGATTTATTTAAAAAAAAAAAATTACCTACATGTGCAATATCATTTGTTGCTGAATGCAAATCTCTGTTTTAAGTTTACTGAGACACAAATATTTTGTGACATAGCCCTCTTATATGCAACTATCAAGGATGGTGATAGTTTCAATGAATAGAGCAAAATAGGATTCCAGGAAATGTGAGAAATATAAAAAAAAAACAAAACATCAAGTTTTCAGAATTTCTCTTAATCGTTAGCAGAAACCCAGAAGGGAGAGGAGGGAAGAACTCTTGAAACACTAGGAAGATGAGGGGAGTATGATGTTATCAAGAAAATATGCACCTTAATGAAAAAAACCAGCACCATTATTGTCTCCAGAAAGATGAAGCTCTCACATTTTCCTTTTGCTTTCACAGATCTTTCAACTAACATAAAAGTGGATGAAGAGAGCAGGCAAGCTGGGAGACTTTTTCCACCCTTGTATTTATTATCCAAATTTTACTTTATGTATTATGCATCTGTTTAGATTGGTTTGTTCAGTCAAGCTACTTTGTTTAGAAATCTGGATCTTTTATTTCCTGTATTTTTTTGTTGTACCGTGTCTTTTTTCGAAGTATATTTGCTCTGGATAATAGAAAGCCATGACCTCTGTTGGTTTGCTTGAGAGGTGGTTGTTTGTTTCCTATGAAAAGAATTATATCTTGGGCTTCTTGAGTACGGTAAATAAGATAAGGAGAAGGTGATATATTGGTTAATGCTGATGAATATGGAAATAGATTACAGCACCTCCTTAGAGATGGGATAGCAGTGGCTAGAACCTCAGCCAGCAGCTGTTGACTGGCAAAGCTGTTTAGGACCCTGTGAACAGCAGGGAACATAAAGCCATGGAAAAGCCCTTTGGCTCTCCACAGAGCTGTAAAAGAGACTGCAGTATTAGGAGCCTGTTTTGGTGCAAGACAGGTCTTAAGTGGTGCAGCTTAGCTGTTACACATTTATGTGAGCTGCAGATTTCCATTTTTGACTCCGGAAGTCTCCCCATGTGTCTCTCAGCAGAACAACAGTCCATCGCAGGGGAGCTTTTATTGGTGGTCTATTTTTCATGCAAAGGATTATTTCACAATCTTTTACTAGGGAAAAAGAGATGGGTGGCAGGGCAGAGCAAGAGCAGGGTGGCTCCTTGGAGGCCAGGACTCCAGGAGTAGCTGGAGCATCTCATGAGTCTCTTGGGGAAGGGTCTGGCAGCCTGGGCCTGTCCCACCACACCAGCCAGGAGGGAAGCAGCTGGGGGCACCACAGACAACTCCAGCCCCAGGCACTGGGCAGCTCCTTGGGGACTGGGGTGGTCCAGGGCCAGGCTGGGATATGGCCCATGGCTAGGCAGGACAAAGGTGAGAGGAGCTGGAGACCAGTGCAGCTGGGATGCTGCTGCAACAGGAGTTGGCAGCCCTGGGAGGCTGTAATAGGGTCCTGGGCCATGGGCAGGGTAGGGGGAACCCTGGGGGTGGGCATGGACAGTCAGTGCTGGCAGTACCTCAGGTCCATGGCAGTGGGGAACACATTCATTATGTTTACATGGCACGGAAAAATCATGAGAAAGAAACAATACGTTAGAGATACTAAAAGACCACCCAGAAAGGCAGTGCTAGGGAACAGCATTGATGCAATGTGATAGGCTTTTGAGATGAACCTTCATCAAACTCTTTGGTGGAAGGCATTCAGCATCACTTTTGTTTTGCCTACAACAGTCTCCCTCACCCATCCTTGATGTTTCATTTTACACAGTCTTGCTTCCCAGGCTTTGTTTTCAGATTTGAACCAGAAAGAATTCAAGGCTTAAAAAAAAAACCCAAACCTTATTAAAACCTACAAATCTTCTGGTACACAGTTGTAGAAACTGACATTGGATAGATTTTCTGTCTGAGACCATAAGTATCTTTTAAGCCTTACCTTCTGGTTTCTCAGGGACTTCTTCCCCAATTCAGACAAATCACAAAAGATCCTTTTTTACTGTCCAATTACTGTAGAGCACCTCCAGTGAATTGTAGAGCTCCCAACTAATATAGCAACTCATACAAACCGAGTTGCAGTCTCAGAGAAAGCAGAATGCTTCATAGATGGCTTGAAAAGAGATAGGCCAGCTGGAAAGCAGATTTACACTACAATTTGCTGTCAATGGCCAATAATATTCATATGTATTGTACACATATAAAACATACACAATCTACCAAATACACAGTAAAGGATATTAAGAGCACAAAACCATTTTCATTTGTACTTTCATGCCTACAGTATTGCACATGTACAGACAATATAAAGAAAATGTCCAAGCACAATTACTGATGGAGGTGTCAGCATTTACACACAAAACCACATGCTGTGCAACAACTACTCTCACCTTATGTTCAGAAAACAGAAGTTGTCTGAATTTGACAATAAAAACAAAATCTGAGATGAGGTTAAGAGTTGTTATAAATATATGGCATGTGATGCTTGGTTTTATTCTGTCATAATATGGCTTTTAAATTCCCAGAAGTAATTTCCATGATTTCCATCTCAATAGTTAGAGTCTTAGTTTTCCAGTGATGCCAGGAATCTATAACCAACACTTACCGGTTCTTCCTGTCTTAGTCAATTTACCTGAAAGAAGAGAATTACAAGTATTCTTTAAAAAGCCCAGCCTAACTTCCTCAAGGTTGCAAAAATTCAGGTGTTCTGAATCTTCAAACCCTGTTCCTTAAAGATTTGTTTCTGTTTCAGATTAATGAAAGTGCATAAGTAACAGAGTAATGCAGTAATCTTTACTGTAATTCTGGAAATGTCACTAAATGAGATTGCATTTGGTTTTGTGCATTTTAGATAGAACATTAGCATTTTAATATGGGCTATTCATTTTTTGCTTAGGCTATGTCTGACCTTCACTTTGAAACAGGCTTATTTATAAGTGGTCCTGTGTTTTAATCAACAATATGATATGAGTTTCTGTGTCTAGAAATAAATGTTATATTATCCTTCCTAGCTTTTTTTTTTTGAGGGAAAAATGTCAGCTTCAGTTCTGAGTTCAGTCGTAGTTTGTTTATGTGTATTGAATCTACTGGATAAAAATAATCTGCAGCTTGACAAAGCAGTTGCTTCACATTCAATCTCCCTGAAAGATCTCATTTCAGGTTTTTTCACCTAATGGAGCTCTGACCTCACTGACTTTTAAATAGTATTGTCACTTTATGTAGTATCCTTTTTATGTGGCATGAAGAGAACTTTCTGAACCTTCCCTTTTACAAGCAAAATACTTAATGACAATATAGAGAGGTTTTACTGGCAGGAAAACACAGAGTTGACTTATTTGTTGAAAATTTCTTACTAAAGATAAATAAATTTTACTTCCTACGTGAATAGAAAAACTGAGTCTGGCAGAAGTTGTCTCTAACTGTGTAAGTTGTTTCGGATGGAATTATTCATGGTAGGGAACAGCTCCTTTGCAGAACTTGTTTTCCAACGGGAAAGTTGAAACAACCATTTCATGTTTGTTTTCTGGAGATCAATTTTCTTATAAGACATATGTAGGCAAGGGCTAGAGGTCAAGTCACACACTTACCGCTTGGATCCTTCAGTACCTGGTTCCACCCTGACCCTAAACCCTAAGAACTGAGGCACTCACCTCTCACTTATTGCTCAGCACAAGGACTAGTGGAAGAGGCAATGAATGGCTGAACACTTCATTGCACATCTCCTTCATGCTTACTTCATGTTGTGTGGTAAAGCAAAATGGAAAGAAATCTTCCAGATAAGCAGCCAGCAGCTCAAAGAATTCTACTTCAGATTTTGAGGGGATTTATATATTTGTTTTATATATTCTTTTCCCATGGAAGATTTCATAATATTTCAAAGAGTCTCTAGTAGGAACAAATTTCCATTATTCAGACAGCTATAAATTTGGCTTTGTAAAAAGCAGACAAAATTAGAGAAGTCAGCCTGCCTTGAAACTAAAGTCACTCCCATTAGCTACTGGAACTACTTCTTCATCTACTGCTTGCTTGTCATGTTACTACACCTCTACATGAAGAAGGACTAACTAAGATTTTTTTACAATACCTAATTATCAGAATATTTTGAATTTCAAATTAGAAAAATTTTTCTTCACAGCTCACAACACTCAGTTTTAAAGTGTTCTTAGTTGCTGTAATTTCTTGATTAAACAACTCTGCCTTCAGTTGTGCTGCCAGGTGTATCTTTTTCCCTTCTAGATAGTATTTCCATTGATTTTAACAGGAGTTTTGAATGAGGGAAAACCAGAGATTATTCAAGGACACCTGAAACTTTCACTTTCACCTAGAAATATCATTTGAAGCTTTTCCCAGGCAACTGAGACACTCATTACATTTACCTGACTATTGAGACTTTCAGTACAATTCTACAGCTTTTTTCCCCCCCGCCCTCAATTTTATAAGGGAGAACTTATATCTTGGGGGGGTAGGGATCTCTTTATCATTGTATTTTGCATTCCTTTTTTCCATTCAAAGCATTTAATAAGACATGAAAGCCAAATTATAAATGTAAAACCATATCTGTTGTCACTGCAGTATACTTATCAGCAAACCAGTGTGGTTTACTCTAGAGATTTTTTGACTTAACAAACTTAGAGAAAAGTCCACCTAAAGGCAAATATGGACATTCATCTCTCAGACAAAATCTGAATGGCAAAATAACCATAATATTACTTGGATAAAGTTAACATTCATTCAAGCATGGTAGTGCTTGACAGATAAAAATGTTAGGCAGAAAGCCACTTTGTGGTGCCTCAGAGAAAAGCATAAGCACCCTAAATGTGGTGTTTATACTCATACTGCTTTACAGACCTATAGAAGAATACTGCACTTTTCTATGAATGCATAGATGTATGTATTTTATTATTGAGGACTCTGGCATGTTTTCAGTGATTTGGCATTTTTGTAGTTTTTTTTTTTCCAGATCTCTTCATCTTCATATTAATTTCAACAGTACTTCAGAAGATTTTTATAGGAATTAACATTAAGAAAAAAATAGTATACATTAGAATACAGTAGGGAAAAATCAAAGAACACAATGTTATATACAGTTGATAGTGGTGCATCCATAAAGGAAATATAGAATAAATCTGCCTGGGGGTAATATATTTCACACAAGATGACCATACACCATTTGAGGACGGAAACACAGCTGCAATTTCTTCAAAGTTGTACAAATATCTTTTCCAGCTGTTTTAAAAAAGGATTGCATAAACTGTTGAACAGAGATCAGATGAGTTTATAATTTCATTGTAGTATTGAAATAATTATAGCAAAAGAGATTCTATTTTCTTTTCTTGCAGTATCTTTAATGAATTAGAGACCAAAGTCATCAAACACTTTTAGCTACAAAACCATCTTTTACAACTTATTCCCTTGTCATGGTTTTGATCATGGTAGGAATATCACAGCCATAACCTGGAGGCTTTAGAACATGCTTGCAGAATTCATAGTGGTCTTCAACCCTTCTTCAAAAGAAACTTTTTAAACCTCAATTTCCTAACTAAGGATATTCAGAAAGTAAACACTGTAGTCCTAATATTCTAATCAGTCGTTAACCTCATCACTAAAAAATAGTGTCAGGATTACATGGCTCTCCATTCAGCAGAGATGATGTTTCATAAGCATGTCTAACGCTGCCCCAGGCACGGTAGCAGGAGAGCTAATAGAACTGGCTAAGTTCTAAGAACAGGCAGAGCTCAGCCTCTGTGATATTGCTTCCTTGACACTTCAGATCTCATGTCTAGTGTCTTGTTTTGGGCCTACTTTGACAGAGTGATTCTTTTCCTACCTGTGTGTAAAGGAGGCAAAAATAACGTGTTCTTTCTGAGTGAGGCAAACTCTCCCTTGGCTTGCAGTGCTGGGGGTGGGGGGTGATTGAAAGAAGCAGATATACACACCCTTTGAATCATCAAACCTGAAACGTGAAGTCATCAGGGGGTTCTGCAGAATTACTGTTATTTTGACTGTTTGCCTTACACTGGTTAAAGCAGAGGTAATAGGTTATGAACATGTCATTTTCACATTTCTTCTAACATTTTATAGCAATAAACAGTAGCCGTCTCAACACATAAAGAATCACTAATAAAAATGTAAAGCAATAAGCATTTTGAAGCCCAAGCTGCATTCAGTGGGTCAGTAATAGCACATACTACAATTCAAAGGCTGGCAAAATGGGCGCTGGTGGAAATCAAAACTGTATTCTTAATCTGAATTGTGGAAAGGGAGGACTGGAGGAGGGATTATTGACGATGCAGAGAGATTTCAGCTGCTAGGAACTCACTAATTGTCTATAAATGAAAACAGCTTGGCTCATTTTCTTCAAATATCAGGTTCTTTTTTTAGGAAGTTTTCAGATGGAATATATTTCATAAGAAAGGCCAGGGAAATGTTGAAACATGACTTCAGCATAAAGTTAGCAGCAATTTTCACTGGACACACTACAATGTAGCTTTGAATGATGATTTTAAAACAGAAAAAGTTTCATGTTATAGTCAAAACACTATCCTTTATTGTTTCTAAAGCAGGCTGTCTTAAAACACTAAGCTATTTAGCATGATGAAAATTAAATAGCCAAACTATGTGAATTTGTTGTTACCAGCTGTTATCACTTACATTTCATAGGAACATATTAAAATTTACTGCCCTATTTGAAACATGCAATCAAGTGGTAGCCAGATGGAGAAGTCATCTTAAAGTAGATACAGTTGCAAACATAATCTTTCTATGCTTTTGAAATAACCATGGTAAACATTCTGAGAGATAAAAACTGCACTTCTTACTGGTATGTATCAGTTTGTGTCATAGGAATTAGTGTAATTGTATCACAGTATGTACTTATTTGTATCATAGTAATTTGAAGCTGCACTTCTAGGCCATCCCCTGAAAGCAGCAAGAAAGAATGGAGTTTATATGTGCAGCACTAATGTCTTAATGAAACACTGTCGTTTGAGATTCTTTTGTAAAAGCTGCATAAAATGCATTTTGCTGCTTTTGTTGGGTAGGTGTAGGGATGCTTGCAAATGACCTTTTTTTTTTTTTTTAAAGAATCTAAAGATTACTTGAAAGTAATCTTAAAAGTTAATTGAAAGTGCAAGATGAGAAACTGAAATGATTCTAAACGTTTCTTAAAATATATGTTTTAAAAATATTTTCATATAAGTAAACTACTATGCATAAATAATCCAAGAATACGCTATTACTGGCAATTCACATTGCATGTTATAAGTTTGGAGCTTTAGTGCCTTTAATTTTCACATGCACCACTAATACATGTATAGTTAGGCACCACAGCATATTTTTAAATACTATTGGCAAGTATTTGCTAGTGTAATGAGGAAGTGGTGGGATGTAATGATGAAGAGTCAAGAACTCCTAAGAAGACTCCATAGTAACACTATATTCAGAGTGGACATAATCTTTAGTATGAACCTGTAACCAAATACTGCAAAGGAGAATAGAGGAAAGTACATTTCTAGAGCATCAATTTAGATCAATTTCTAAAGCATCAATCTTTAGAAACCATGGGCAAAAGAAACTAAAGTTTACTCCTGCTGTACATGGAGTTCTTAAGAGATGACAAGTTCTCTCATATTCCTGTCTGTGGAGTTTCTGAGCACTTCTAAGAGATCATTCAGAAAATACAACTGAAACTAGTCTGAAAACAACAAACAAGACACAGAAGTGGCAATGAGAACAGATCCTGAAAAGACAGTAGAAGACAAACCCAAAGAAAGTAGGTTCATTATCCAATGGATAATGAGATTGGCCAAAATAGTCTCAAATTTTCAGATCCTGGGTTTGTTTCTTTCCATCAAGAAAAAATGGACTTGTCTTCAGCACAAAGGAGTTTCTTCTTTTTCATGACTTCCATCTCAGAACTAGACTTGGGACACTGAACCCTGTACACATATATCAACAGAGTATTATACTTTGCTGACTACTGTTTCCTTTCTTTTCATGCAGACTAGTCATGAAAGACTGTGAGCTCCATGGGATAAACACAAACATTTACAGTTGATAGTTTGATGGATATATCAGTCTATACAGCAAAAGTCTGTATTACAAATGATTTTTATTTTGTCCTGTGACTTCATTGTAGACATTTGCTGCAAAGAGGTAAAGGCATTATAATACAGATCGGCATAATCAAAGCATAATGAGATCCACCAGCTTACCAACCACTGAGAAACAAAACTTGTGATGAAAAGAACTGAACTGCAGTGTCCTGATTATAGCCATAATGTAAGAAATGCAATTTATTGTACGTCAGAGAAGTACACATAGCTTACTGCCAGAGACAAGTTACTGAAGAACTTCCATTGCAGACATTAATACCTATGTGTGTGGAATAAAAGGCTACTACCCATTTCAGAATTTTATACACCATTTCCTGCATTTATCCCTCCTGGACAACAGCAAGTGACTTCCAGATGGAATTGAAACTAGCAGCTTGAAAATGATAATGTCATTCTAAAGTAGGCTAAAAATAACCTCCAGAAAAAAAAAAAAAAAAAAAGTTAATATCTAAACCCATACTGGTAAGAAAATTAGTCAGTTGTTTTAGATTTAAAACATATTTCTCCCTTTTCAGTTCCTTACAATAAAGTTGAATTTAATTGTGCAGAGTAATTTTTTTTTTTCCTTCGTGGAAACTTGAAGGCAGTGTTTATTATGTAAATTTTATTTGTAAATCACAGAAACTAAAATTTACTGTTTATAAGTATTGTTTCTAGACATTACAACTACACTGGAAAAGAAACGTGAAAATTTGCTTATGTGGGAAAGCCACTAATTCATAGTCTTGCTATTTAAATATTGTATCCTTCAGAATGCAGAATAATGACACACAGCATTTGTCAGTGCTAGGACTTCACTGAATGAAAGTATTTCCATAAAATACACATAAAAATAAACATAATCATGTGGTTGAGTGAAAGAGAGATAACCTACAAAAGGAATATGGGTAAGATGAACTAACTATTCAAAGCAAGTAAAAGAAAGGAAAGAACAAAAAGCATCTGGTGATACTGGGTTGCTCATGAGACACCTAAAGTCTCTGATTTTTTAACACTTAACTAGTGTAATTTGAAACTTGAACTTGATTACTATTAATAAAAAATGTATTACAATTTCATGACTTCCTCAAAAAGACTAAATGAGTTTACCTCCCATAAACAGTTTCCAGAGTGAGTATTCTTCCAGGCAGGCTTGTGTCATGGATGCATACATCTACATTTTACTCAACCCATGAATTAGTTCTTGAATCACAGTCAGGAACACTGATGAGGCAAAGTGAAGAAAAACAAACAGAACAACCACTTAAATGGGAGACATTTGTAGAAGACAATTTTCTTGGATTATCATTTTGAAACATTTCGTTACCAGCAAATTAATTAAAAAAAAAAAAAAAAAAAAAAAAAAAAAAAAAAAAAAAAAAAACAACCAAACCAAAAACCCTCAAAACTTCACTGAAACTTAGGGTCTGGATAAAACTAAGGCATGCTATTTCAAGAAAAAGAAATAGAAAAACAAAGGAAAATCAATCCTCTGAATAGTTTGTGTCCCACAGAGAGGGAAGTATTACTTATTTAAGCCAGCTTCCCATTTTGTATATCCTTTACCACACAAAGAACAGTGTCTTGTAAGCTACATCAAGTTGCACATCAGTTCCCCTCCTGCAAAGTGGCCTGGGTATCTTTGTCCTTGCCTTTGATACTCCTTTTCAGTCTGGGTACCTTCATTTTCTTCCCACCAAGCAGTGGGTGGGTGAAGGAGGAGAAGTTATTATATGCCAACCCAAGCTAGAGGTGTGTGAGGTTATTCATGACATCTAGATTTAGTATTTCAGCACTATCTCAGGAAAGAGCCTCAGAAGTATTTAAGAGTGAAATATTTGAAAAACATTTAAGAGTGAACGAAAAGAGCTAAATCATGGAGTATTGCAGAGGAGATGAGGTAAAAATCTGAATGATACTGTGATTATACTAATTTCAGTGAAGCAACATAATTAGTAACACTTCAGAGCTTTTTTGTGTGTCACCACTAAATACTTGGGTCCATTATTTCTTTTTATTTTTTTTTTTAATAATTTTAATCTGTTTTGTTTTTCAGTCTTCCCAGTACAAATGTATAAAAACTTTTCTACAGGAAATTCGAATTTTTAGATTCAAATATTTGAATTATTTCTATATGTATATCGAGTTCTAGAAATAAATTCCAAGAAAGCCACACAAGCAATACACAAAGTTTTATGTGTTTATTTATTTATCTTAAATAAGAATAAGAGCTGTATGAGCTGAAATATAGATGAAAAAATTCCATTCTAGTTCAGGAATAAAATTATGAATAATTAGAAATTTTCATTACCTTGAGATAGATTGCTTCTAAAATATAAGTTCACTTAACACCCAGAAAGTGAAATGCTGACTTCTGCTGAAATCATCAGTAATTTTTTCATACATAGTTCAATGTGTGTATGACAGGCTGCACGTAAAACCATTTCAAGCTTGCGACCAAAATCTTCCATACTCACACTTGAAAATGCTATTAAAAGAAGCTTCATTAAGGCAATAGTTGGACAGTACAGGACTTTGAGAAAAAGATAGTAAACCATTCCAGCTATGTGAATTAATGATTTATCATCAGTGGTATTTATTATTGTAGATTTTATTAAGAAATGTTGTCAGTAATTTCTTATTTTTTATCCATAAAACACTGAGAAAGAAGAAGTCTGGATGTTCCTTCATATTCTTCTTTTGAACATTTTTTCCTGTTTTTACTGCTTCTTAATTACCTAAGAAATAAAGAAAATAAGGCATACCCTTTTGCATTCTCAGAATAACCTTTTCTGCTTGAGAATCTCCTGAAAGACAAAACCTCCTCTGCAGCAGGTGTAGTTTTAATGATGCTTTGATGCCATATGTCAAATTTCATCACTTGCTGTGAAGAGTGACATTTCTTTTTGATAGCTCCTAGCAACAGCAATACCAGTTGTTGGTGGTCACCTCACACTAGACAAATAATTCCTGCAGCAAGAACATTTAATTTTAGTTTCATGCCAGGCTGCACACAATTTCTGCTACTTTCCTCTGTCTGTAATTCATTTTAAAGTAAAATAAATCTATATTATTAACACAATACACACTATATTCGTTTTCACATGCACACTCACAAGACTACCATTACATTCTGTGGGGGGTGTTTCAAAGCTGCCTTCAGAACTGGATCTGCTGTCAGTATGGTAGTGAATAAGTATGGTGCAAGGTGCATCTGGGGATGACTTTCAAGAACATAGTTGCCCACGAGTGCCAGGCAGTGGAATTGAATCGTTGCTATAGCACTAAATGTACTGGACATCAGCAGACATCCAGGTATGGATGATCTGCAGGTTTTCTGAGAGGCCCTTACATGCTCAAGGTGTTGGGGAATATGACATTCCCCTTTGCTACTGTCATAGTCATTCCTCGAAGAGTCCTGTAGGAATTCTGATACCATTAACACCCACAGGTACAGGAATCACTTGACAATTCAGCTTGGTTTTCAAATGACACTTTGTATTCCTTTTTCTCCTACTGTTACTTTTATATTAGAAGCATATAATGAATTGCACTGCAGCTTTGAAAATCCAACACTACTGGTTATTGCTAATCAGAGACACTTTTAACATTTGCAAATTATTAAACAGAGCAATAATTCCATACCTTGTTCTAGAGGAAGATCAAGAAATGAAATCTCACCCTGATGGACAGGGGACTAAAGGAAATGTGAAGTATCACCAAAGCAGTTTGATACCTTCTCCAATTCAGTCTTCATGAAAAAAAAGTCAGTGACATTTTAATAGAGAAATGTGAACTCAGGTTACAACAGGGAATGGAAACTTTAGACAACTAATTAAGATATTTTACTTCCCCTTTAAATTAGTGAGAGCTGATGTAGTATTATGCTAAGATAGGTTGTTAATGAAATCTCAAAACTTAGGTACTGATGAAATTCTGGATGACTGGAGAAACACAAAGACAATTTGTCTTAAAAATAAGACAAGGAATCAGAAAAGTATAGTCTTAGGAAGTTAACTTTGGTCCTGGAGAAAGAATAGAACACAGAGTCTAAAATAAATTTGCAGATCTATCTGCCTGGTAGATGTGATAGTCAACATGAATTTCTCAAGAATAGATCGTATCAAACCAAATGAATTTCCTTCTATGACAGGCTCATAGACTTTGTGAATAGAAAGGAAGTGTTAGATATCACATATCTTCACTGCAGCAAGCTTTTCCCACTCTTACATGAGATTCTCATATGAAACCCAGGAAAATGACACTGTGCTATCAGGTGAATAGATAAGTGGCTGGAGCATTTTAGAGCAAGTAGCACTCTCTTGAGCTAGAGCATATCAAGCAGGGTTCTGTAAGTCTGGGACGACTGGCTAACCAGAGTGAAATAATAAAGACCCTGATAGCTAAAATCACTAAATTTTGACAAATTGCAAAAATACTGAAAGGTGTAAGTGTGTAACTAAATAATCTTGGCAAGCATGAAAAGTTGCATGGAAAAATAGTATGTAATCTAGTAAGGAAAAACACCAAGTTTTACACACAATTAGTTACAAGTGGCTGCACAGCCACAGGGTGTTGGAAACCTGTCTAGGCAGCAGCATTGCAGAAATTGCTAGAAGCACGCTGAACAGAGGTACAGTCACAGCACACATTAATCAACAATATCACACTAATGATGAAAACTCATTTAGCTTAATGAGATAAGAACTGGACTATTACCTGCAAAAAAGCCTCAAGTCACAATTTTCTCTTCTAAGTGCTAGTAGTGTCTCAGCTGGAACAGTCTCTCCAGCTTTAAACATCTTAGGCAGATTCAATTGGTGATAGCCAATAGGTCCTGGAAACAAAACTATGGGTGAGGTTGAAGAAAATAGGTTTATTAGGTTTAGAAACATGATCATGGTCTTTGAGTATATAAAAGGTGTTTTGAAGGAGAAAGAATAATTACATTAAATGACAACAAGGGAGAGTTAGATTAACTTCAGGAAAAAAAGGCTAAACTAACAGGAAGGAAGGTTAAATAGATCACTGGAACTGCTGTCATTTTGAAACACTTTAAAATCTGTATAGCCTCATAAATGTCAGAGTTTCAGGAGTGACACAGATATAATTGATCTCGTTTTCAGTGACTATATAGATTTGTTTATGAGACAATTACTATTACACCCTGTTCTTTAGCCCTGGAGACTTACCACAGACAGATATAACTTAGAATGATTATTGGAATTATCATGGCTACAAGGTTATCTTTTGTTGGCTTAACTGTGTGAATTTCTCACATATTAAAGTTTAAGATTAAGAATCAAACTAAACCTGAGCCTCCCTCAGCTGAACTATCAAATTTGTCTTTCCCTGTAAGATTATTCACATAGCTGATTCCTAGGATGATCTGTTTGTGAAAACATCAGAATCCTTATTCTCTCCCTAAAATGTGTTATAGTTTTTGTTTCTGTTTTATGTGCATATAATAGTTGCTTGTCACAGGATGTAGGGGAATATTTACTGATTTATGGAATACATAAAATACTGACTTCCTGACTGTGTGTTACATGGCTGTATGTCATCACGGACTGAATTTTATGACCCCTTGTATATCTGAATGTCTCTGCATCTCCAACTTATTTCAGATGCTTTGACAGGTCCAATTCCACGCACAACATAACTGCATTACCTATAGTTTTGTAACAATATGGCATTTGTCAACTCATATTCCTTCTACCTTTTATTCAAGGAATCCGAAATATGGACAGAGCTCCATAAAACTCAGCAAATTCAGTGTTGAAAACTCAGTTGCTCCTTCTGGTGTTCCTCTGTCTTGATAGTTGTATCTCTCAAGCTCTTAGTGTTTTTGTAAAGCTGATATGGTCAGTCCATACTTGTTCTCTGGGTTGATACCTCCATTAGCTGCATTGTTGTACAGCCTGCAGGCAACATGTACTGTGACTAAAAGTATGCTAGAAACACGTAAGAGAGCACTTGTCTCGTGCCAAAAAAAAAATGTAACGTGGAAGGATTCCTTCTGTATCACAGATACTTTGTCTTCTGTGTTAAAACAAAAATGTCCCCATAAGTGCACTGTTATACTTCAATAATTATACTGACTAGTGTAACATCTATGCCTTAGAAAATATTGAAAATGTTATATTTCTTTAAGAGGAGGATTCTTCAAGAAACATTAATATCCAACAAGCATGACATGTAAATTTTGAAATTAATTATTTCATTTTAATTTCTTAATATATCCAGCATTCAGAAAGAAAAAAAATCCCAAATAATAAAATAATAAAAAAGAATCCTTATAATTTCAGGTTCCGTAATTATTACATGATACGAGACATTCTGAGACCCAAAGAGAATGTGATCTAAACAGACAAGAGAAGAAAGAAAATGGGAAAATCCAACACGCAGAAAGAACTATATCAAATTTTCAGTTTTAAAAATTAGTTCAGCCTTTAAAAAGCTGCAAGTATGCAGAACCTGGCTGGAATTTAACAAAATTTCCAATTTTAACAAAAAATCTCTCAGGAAGACTGTATTAGAGCAAGGAGAAATAACCTCAAAGCAATTAAATACAGCAGCTTCCTCCTTTTTTTTTTCTTTTTGGTAAAAATTAAAGGTATTATTAGTAAATATTCAGTGCTATATGTAGCAGAGGTCCTTTAGTCTCCATTACACTGCAATGATGATCAGGATCTATGTATGATTTTTTTTTTTTTTACATCTTAAAATAATCTATTTTTCTTAAGAAAGTAATATAAATAAAATTAGTTGTTCTTTCTGTTACAAAGAAGGCCTTGTCTTTCATCTGTAACTAACTAAAAAAGATCTCTTTTTTCTTTAATGAATCTTTTGTTTGTTCCTTTACATGTTACCAGTACATTACTCTCTGCACACCAAGGAAAGTATTTGACATGGCCTGCAATGCTCAGTTTTGTCAGGTTACTTTTTACTCTTCTATTATTCTTGAACGCTTTACATCAAACAGAGCAAAAACGTACCTGGGCTTTCTGTAGGGACATAGAAAAATAGGCAGGAGTTGTGCCTCAGGCATTCCTAGGAGAAAATTGGGAGGGGTAATCTCTTTTTGAGATGATTTTTGGTAGCCAGCTTGTATCCATAATTTATGATTTATTTATTTTTCTAGTAAAACCTTTAACAGAAAACATTTTTTTTTATTTACTTGTTTGTTTATTTATTTGAGTTGTAGAATCATAGAGTCACAGACTGCCTGGTTTGGGTTCGAAGGGACCTTAAAGATCATCCAGTTCCAATCCCCCTGCCATGGACTCCCAGGCCACGTGTGGCCCAGGAAGTCTAGGGACACCTCCCTCTAGACCAAGTTGCTGAAAGCCCCATCCAACCTGGCCTTGAACACTTCCAGGGAGTGGCATGGTTATTCCTTGTCCTATCATTACATATCCTTGTAAAAACCCCTCTCCAGCTTTCTCCTAGGGCTCCATTAGGTACTTGAAGGCTGATATAAGGTCTCCCCACATCCTTCTCTTCTCCAGGCTCAATAATCTCAACTCTCTCAGCCAGTCCTTATGGGAGACATGTTCTAATCCTTTTATCATCTTTATGGCCCTCCTCTGCATCTGCCCCATCACAGAAGTTCTAATCCTTCTTATGTTTAAGGCCCTAAAGGTGAATGCAATGGGAATGAGAGTTTCATGAAAGTAGAGGGGGAGAATCAGCTCCCTCAGATTGCTGGTCATACTTCTTTTGATGCAGCCCAGGATGCAATTGGCCTTCTGGGCCACAAATACACATTGCTGAGTCACTTTGACCTTCTCATCAACCAACACCTCCAAGTCCTTCCCCACAGGGCTTGTCTCAGTCCATTCTCCATTCAGCCTGTATTTGTGCTTGGGACTGCCCTGACCCAGGTTCAGAACTTTGCACTTGGCCTTGTTGAACTTCATGATGTTTGGATGAGCCCATCTCTCAAGCCTGTCAAGGTCCCACTGGATGGCATTCCTTCCCTCCAGCCTGTCATCCACACCACACAGGTTGGTGTCACCCACAAACTTGCTGAGGGTGTACTCTATCTCACTATCCAGATCATCAACAAAGGTGTTACACAGCACTAGTACCTATACTGACCCCTGAGGATTGTCATTCATCACTGGTCTCCACTTGGACATTGAGACATTGACCACAACTCTTTGATTGTGACATCCAGCCAGTTCCTTATCCACCAAGAGCTCCTTCCATCAAATTCACATCTTGAATTTAGAGACAAAAGCATTGTGTGAGACAGAGTAAAATGTTTTGCACAGGTCCACATAGATGATGTCAATTGCTCTTCCCTTATCTAACCATGTTGTAACCCCCATCACAGAAGGTCACCAGGTTCATCAGGCATGATTTGCCATTAGTGAAGCCAGGCTGGCTGTCACAAATGACCTGATTTTCTATGTGCCAACCCTGGATGAGGGTTGGCATATGAAAGATGTCCACAACCAGGCAAGAAAGACTCTTCTGATTGGTTTTCACCCAGGGTCTGGCCAGCCTTGGGTGGGAACTGATGAGGAGATCACCACCAGGTGCCTCCACCTTCCAAAGTAACTTGGAGGTGGGGCAAGAAGCCACCTCTATAAGAGCTGACTACTGTCAGGGGATTTGGGAGGTTTGTCTATACAGATGTATATGCTGTGTGGGAATTCTGGCTGTCAGAAAGGGTTCTTGACTGTGTATGGCAAGCAGGGTTCCCTGGATGAAGGGGAGAGAGATGAGTCCTTGCTACATAATTGGACTCATGGCCTGGCTAATTCCATCTCCTGTGGCTTAGATCCTTGGCCAGCTTGCTCCCTTCTTCACACCCTGTGCATTGAGTGAGTATTTTAGCTTATTCTCTTTCTGGTTGTGTGGCACTCTGCATCTCTTGTGTGTGATTTAAGAGCAGAGAGAGGAGTTTGGCTGCTGGTCTGCTTGTTAATGATGATATCATTCTATATTGGGCAAGTGGTCAGCAGAAGAATGCCCTAGTGTAGTTTCCTGGAGGATTTGCTCTATGATCTTGCTGGGTACAGGTGACACTGACTGGCCTGTAGCTTCCTGGGTCTTCCCTTTTTCCCTTTTAAAAAATGAAGATTATGTTTTCCCTTTTCCTGTCACTATACACTTCACCAGACTGATATGACTTCTCAAATACTACAGTTAGTGGCTTAGCTGCTTCATCTGCCAAATTTCTCAGGACCTGCAGATGCATCTCCTCAGGTCCCATGAATTTCTGCACCCTCAGGTTCCTTAGATAGTCTTGAACCTGCTCTCCCCCTTTTAAAAAATGAAGATTATGTTTTCCCTTTTCCTGTCACTATACACTTCACCAGACTGATATGACTTCTCAAATACTACAGTTAGTGGCTTAGCTGCTTCATCTGCCAAATTTCTCAGGACCTGCAGATGCATCTCCTCAGGTCCCATGAATTTCTGCACCCTCAGGTTCCTTAGATAGTCTTGAACCTGCTCTCCTGTAGTGGATAGTTGTTTGTTCTCCTAGTCTCTGCTTTTGCCTTATGTGACTTGGGCAGTGTGGCTGGAGCACTTTCCAATGAAGACTGAGGCAAAAAAAAAATATCATGAACTACCTCAGCCTTTTTCATGTTCTGAGGAACCAGGTATCCTGCTTCTTTCCAGAAAGAGCATATAATCTCAGTTTTCCTTTTACCATGGACATACCTGTAGAAGCTTTTCTGGTTGCCCTTAACTTCCTTGGACAGATTTAATTCTACTGGCCTTGGCTTTCCTAACCTGATCCCTGGCTGCTTGGACAATTCCTCTGTATTTCTCCCAGGCTCCTTGGCTTCTACCCTGCTGTGGTGGTTCAGCCCCAGACGGGATCCGGGCACCGCGGGGCCTCTCGCTCACCCCCCACACAGGAGGGAGAAAGGGGAGAAAAATGGAAACCTCGTGGGCTGAGATAAGGAGAATTTACTACAGGAAAGCAGAAGGCACAGCAAACAGCAGTAACAGTGGGTATAACAGTATGTAACAGAGGGTACAAGAACAGAACTCATGGCTCAGGCTCTGGATGGTAACTGCAGCTGAACCCCCTCCTCTTTGGCTCCTCTATCACTTGGAGGAGGATGTCTAAGCAATTTAGTGGGGAGAAGCTGGGGAAATCTAACTGTAAGCTCAGACAAATTTGGGATGGTTTTGAAGTCCTCATTAAAACAAAGGAAAATCCCAACCAAAATCCTCCACAAACCTCTTTATATAATCATGGTTTTCCACCTTTATACTATATTTGATAATAAGACAGATAAAAAGAATCTTTACAGAGCCTGTAGAAGCACAGTTGTGGCTGAAAGAGCAACTGTAAGCTCAGGGCTATCTGAATTGGTCTCAATTTTGTTGTAGTTTAAAACATTGTAATTTAGATTTGAACAACTTGAAAAGTAAAAACTCATAAAAGTAGTGAGTATTGTGTACTGCTTGATTAGAAAAAGATAAGTTAAATCATTTTTCTAAATATGTGTATGGAATTACCTTCTAGATTTCTGTTGTCTGTCATGTGTCTTTAGCTTTTCCTCTGTTAAAGGGGGATCCTAGAATTACTGACCATCATAAAGACTAAAGAAAAACGATGCATTTCTGAAATTAAAATGTCATGGAAAGCAAGAAGAGTAAAATTCAGCATATGCCACTGAGAAGTGTAAGGCATTAGTAGTGTACTTCTCTGTAAAATAAATGATTGATTTAGCAAGTGTTGAGGGTGCAAGTATAGTTATTTCTCTATACAGTGCAGTACTGGTAGAGCTGCCTTTTCCTGGAGCATGATAGATCAGCCTAAAGCATCAGCTGTTTTGTGGTCTGATTTTAAGAGGTGGTGAATAGCTCAGGAAGGTGCTGATTGCCCTTAACTCCCACTGATTTTGGTTCTCCAATACCTAACAGTTTTAATCTCTTCAATCCTAATGCTACAATTAAACTGCAAAATATTTCCCCCCTGAGCCACATCGTCTTATTCCATTTGGCATTCATTGATTTTTCCACCCCACTACTATCTCCTTGATTTCCAGCTGAATTAAAACACAGGGAGGATCATGTTATTTTTATTTCCTTGTTGGTGTTTTGTGCTAGCATCATTGACAGTGTCAGTGTAGCTCTGGGAATAGTTAACAACTTTTGCCAAAGACAGCAGGGAACACTGAGCAGACTGAACAAAAATTAAGAGATAGCTATTTATAAACCAAATTACATTTCCTACAGTCCTTAAACATATTAAATATAAACTTACACGTAAAAACAAGCTGTGATTGTTTATAAAAAAAAAAAAATAAAGAGAAAGTTCAGATGACTAATAGACAGCAGGAAGGTAGCCTGATAATTGGTATTACTAATGATAAAATCAAGATTGAGAAAAAGTGAGTCAAAAGAAGTGTTTCTGAATAGAAATGTTTCTGTTTCTGATGTTAAGAAAGCAGGAAAATACAGCCCATGAGGTGAAATCAGTATGTTTGTAGTCGTTAATAAAGGTGGGATATTCAGGCCTGTTCACAAACTAGCTCCTCTTAAGAATCATCTTTAGCAAGTGTGATGTGCAGAATGCCACAACATCGTACCACTTCATACTTGGTCTGACAACAGCAAAATCAATATATGGTTTCATACAACAGAAGGTACTACTCAGGAGCTGGGAAGTTAGAGGGGACGTTCACCCTTCCAATACAGGCATCAGCAACAGGCGCAGTAGCTGTGCACAGGTAGAGAGCACAGTTTACTAATCCGTTGCCAGTGAGCTACTTTAGTAAAGTTCATTCAGGCATACTTAGCTGGGTGTTACTGACAGTTACTAACTCCTAAATGCTCTTTCTGACAGTGCTTTAAATGCATATGTGAAGTAATAACTTTTACTCAGAAACAAAACGCTGAGCCATGCACAGGACTATTTTGGACCCCAGTCAAGTTCTTGTGGGAGCATCCCCTGTGTCATGGTGACATAATATAGAGCTTCAACACATGGAAGATCCATGCACTTACACAACTGCAAGAGAGCAGTCATGGAGATTAGCCAGTTAGTAGCTGCATATTGAAGCAGGTGACAGAGTGCTGCTTTGTCTAAACTTCTATCCCATGTAGCTTTCAGGTTTTGCTAAGACCTTCTGCTGAGCCAAATCACATTGCTGCTGCTGTGTGCCAGGCTGGGAAGGAATGTTTGTGTCTCCTAATGTGGTTTTCTCTTATTCTTCTGCTGTCAGTACCTCCTCTTTGTTCTGTCACTGGGAAATATTCCAATTTCTTTTCTGTGAGGGACTGCAGGGAAAGTGTATGCATGGTGTCTGTATATGAAAATTATTATTCTTCCTATATTCTGTGATTTTCCCTGGTTTGTGTTTGCAGGATTTCTTTCCTTTTCAGTTTGGTTGTTGAAGTCAGTCTCACATTCACAGGTCTCACTTCCTCTTTAAATCCTCCTTCAAACATTTAACTGAAAAGGTGCTCATTATTTTTTATTTCAAGGTCTAGTCAAGTGTCAGAAATAAAGGGGAGTTATCTACCAGCTCTGCAGCAGCAGATGCCAATTTATTCCTACGAATATGATTCTCAATCTCTATTTTCTCTTTTCAAGGTATTGAGACACCTATGCCACATAAATCCATCTTACTTCCACCAAGATTTTCTTATCAGGGCAATGTTGCTGACTGCATGAATAAAATAAGGGAGGAAAATATCCAGTCCACAGTGCATGAAGTAACTTGATCACAAAAATCTATGTTTTTAAAAGTTCAGAATTAGCAAAGGAGTCTGGCAGATAATAAAACAGGTAGGTGCAAGTGTAAATTATTATTTATTTTGAAATTGTTATAAAGTAATGCAAATGTAAAAACTACTTGCTTTCATCTGCACTCTTCCTCAAACCTCTTTCAGTTTGTTGGGTTTTTTTTTTTTATTATGAAAAGAAGGTGGATGTAAAGAAGGATGTGGTCAAAGAATTTGACTGCAAAGAGAAGGCAAATGAAAATATTCATCTTGACATGAATGATAAGCCTCAAAATGGGTACTCTCAAGCACATTTTTCATGAACATTACTTCTCTTATGCTTTCTGGAAACAGTATGACCTTGACATCGTAGAAAGGCTGTGTGGTCTCATAGCCTCAAGAGCAGTGACAGCTATTTTTCTGCTCTAATGTCTCTCAAGGAGTGTTTCTTATCAATTAAGGATTAAAACAGACTTCAGCCAATAAGGGAAAATGGCACTTAAAGGAAATCTAATGAGGAACTAAAGAGAGAGATGCTGAATACCTCTTGGCAGGCTATTTCCAATTTTCCTTTCATTGGTTCAGGAAAATCTGGAAAGACAGCACTGAGAAAGACATATGTGTATACTGTGAAAGGTCAGTAAAGGGAAAATACTCTCTGACAGAATTCAGATATAAAAGACAAAGACTTACTGTCATCAGTTTCTGAAATTCCATCCCAGAATCAGCTCAGTTTTCTCAGTTTAGTGACTGAAGTCCTCAAATCACAATATTGCCCATGTTATTCACATCCTTACCTAATTTAATACGTTGTTTAGCTGTTGCCTCAGGAATACTTAAACTTTACTTATGTATACTGTTTCTTCATTACTTTGGTTACCTAGCTATCTTCCTGCTTCTTTTTGCTGTTTCAGCCTTCACAAATGTGAAAATTAAATAAACCACAAATAAAATATTTTATTAATAAGTGATGAAGATGATAACGATAATAATAGAATTAGTATTATGTGTTTAAAATCATGTTATTTTCTAATTCTTTCTATTCAATCTGACTATTGTAAGAATATTATTTGGCTGTTTTCCATAGTGGAAATGTAAGTGGGGCAGATGATCAGTCAGAAATTTTTCTTTTTGGCTATACAAGAGTCTTCTGAATGACGTTAAGGTTCACTCTAGCTCTGCCAATAGCCCATAGCTGATGAGTGCTGATGATGCTGACAGCTATTTTATTCTGTTACTGAAAGCAACCTTCCCACATAGAAGCTACAGCTGAAGTTGCCACTAATCTAGTCCAAGCTCACTGTGAAGTGCCTTTTTTCTGTTGAGTCCAAGAAACTTTCCATAACCTTTACTTCCTGCATTTACTTATTTCTTGTTAAATATCATTGATCGCTGTCCTTTTTGTGCTATCTGTAAGAAGTCAGATAATCACAAACATGACTTTTTAGATAGGTTTCTCAGTTACTGTGTATTAAGGATAGACAAACAGGTAACCATGGTCAACACACAAGAACTAGAGTGTATAGTTGATATTACTCCTTGGTTTCCTGATTTTATTTTTTTTTTTTTAAAGCTTCCCTTGCATTGTTTTTTTCTTCCCTATCTTTTTAAATCTCCTTTAGAAATCACCTTTCTAAATCTCCATCATTAATACTAAAATTTCCTTCACTAAGCTTCCTTGAGGACACTGATGTTTTCCTAAAAACCAATCACAGAATCATATAACAGTAGAGGTTGGAATAGACCTCTGGAGAACATCTCCATGGTCACCCAGAGTAGGTTGCCCAGGATTATGTCCAGATGGGTTTGGAATCTCTTCAGAGAAGGAAACTCCACAACCTCTCTGGTCAGCCTGTCCCATAAAATCTTAGAATCATTTCAGTTGGAAAAGACCTTTGAGATCACCACATCTAGCCATTAACTTAACACTAACAAGGCCACCACTAAACCATGTCACTAAGCATCTCATCTACAAATCTTTTAAAAACTTGCAGGGATGGCGATTACACCACCTCCCTGTGTGGCTTATTCTAATGCTTGATAACCCTTTTGGTGAAGAAATTTTTCCTGCTCTCCAGCCTAAACCTCCCCTGGTGCAATTTAAGGCCATTTTCTTTTGCCTTATCACTTGTTACTTGGGAAAAAATTCTGGCACCCACCTTGCTACAGCCTCCTTTCAGGTAGTTTCTAGAGGGTGAGGTTAAAAAGGGGCCCAGGATCTTTGCCCAGTGCCACAGGAACCTGCATCAGCCCCACACCCTTCCCAAGAGACAGAGCAATCAGACACGTTTCACACAAATTAGCCTAATTGACTAAAAGTGTAAAAATCTTCATAAAATTGGCTACCAGCCTTTTGTTATGAAATATCTCTGGATTTTTTTTTTTTAAAGTCTATTCTGAAAAAAAGGCTCTGCAGTGTTCTGTAGAGAGAAAGTGTGCACAGAGAGAGCAGTCGTTAAAACATACAGGTTGTTTTGAAGCTATAAATATATATAGTAATATATAATACTTGCATATAATTTAATACAGTGTTTGAACTACAGTTTCTGCTTTTATTTTTGGCCAAGCTACACTTCTCAGAATGTAACCTGTCTTGAGCATGGAATGCATATTTGTCTTGTTCAGCTCTGATGTCACTAGAGGTTTTAACAGAACCCAATCTACAAGAAGCTTTATTATGCAAATAATTAATTACAAATAATGCAAAATGCTGATTTTTTTAATAAACATACACATATATCTTAATAAGTGGTGAAATAAGTTTTATTCAGTCTAAATTTATTCTTCCACTTTAAATGTTCTCCCTACTAACTCCTCACATTACACTGCAGTTTACTAAATTTTCAGATGAATTAATCTACACACACAGAGAGATACTCACACATTGCATCAACTCAGCCTATATAAAAAGTGACAGTAACATGGGATACATGAATATGAGCTTTAACTTTACTCAGACTTTGTAATAGTTATCAAACATGCTTGATAACTTGACAGTTTTTCATATTACATGGAAAATAGATATGCAATACACATATTTATCCATTTCACTTGGTTATTGTCCAATAGTTAAAATATGAATTTTTTTTGTACAAAAGTGATACATTTATCTTCATAAGTAAAAATCATAATGGCTTTTTGTGTCTGTTTTTAGATTCAGTGATTCATACAGAACTAAACAGAAATTCTCTCAGTAGCAGCTAGCATTATAACTTTTTCCTTAGATTTGTGGTTCAAAGTTGGGTCAGCAGTGCTGCCATCAGCAAATGTTCTGCTACCGTTCAGCAGCAATTTGTTCTCGGTGTTCTGCCATCTAAACAATGCAGGGGGAAAATGGGAACCATTTCTACATCCTGAACCAAATTAGTGACTTCTGCTGCAAACAGGCTGCACTTCAGTCAGCCTTTGACCACTTCCTGTGAGGCAATAAAGCACAGTAGAAAATACATGCAGATAATGTGAATAAATGCCTTGTTATGTTTAATCTAAGAGATATTTATTCAGATGGCATTCTCAGAGTGCCCAAATGGGTTAAGAGGCTGACCTTAAAAAATATTGTAGTTGTTGCCCATTTTACCTTCTGTTTAGTCTTTCTTATAAGGGCAGAATTTAGAACTAAGGTACTGTGTTTAGCAATCTCTGAACTTTTTATTCTAATTTGAAGCAACCTAGCATTGCTAGAGAAGACAGTTTGGACATTTAGTCCATTTCACAACAATTTTATGTGCTGAAAAAACTGTCTACGTACAATCACCTTCATACTCCTAAAAAAACTGTTTGTAGACCACCACAGACTGTGTTGGGCCTTTACTTTCTTCACATTTTCTAACTAGCTACACAGCATATATCTGACAATGACCTTTATTCTTTAAATGTGAATGTTGTATTAATGCAAATAGC
Source organism: Merops nubicus (assembly GCF_000691845.1). Taxonomy (NCBI): domain Eukaryota; kingdom Metazoa; phylum Chordata; class Aves; order Coraciiformes; family Meropidae; genus Merops; species Merops nubicus. The sequence goes on from NW_008610021.1 coordinate 96,820, forward strand.
TGATTTTTGTATGCATAACATGAATAAATGAAATGCTGAGAAAGTTGGAACACGCAGCTCAGTGGAATGGAGTTATCTTACTTTTTCCTACATTCCACTCTTGTTCAGGTAATGTGCTATTAAAGAAAAGTTTTTAATTAATCAGCAGTGCTTTCAGAGGAATGAGCAACTCCCATATGTATTATTACCATTATAAAGGAAGCTTAAAGTCAGCTGTACAATCACACACACATCAGGATAAATGTCAGTTTTATTATTCTTCATATAATGAGTTTTCAAAGTAAGCCTCCTTATGAATATATGCATGCATGTTTTCCACCATATATGTACTTCAATTCTTGTTTTCCAGAATTCAGCTACTGGATATAGTGATGTCATTTTGAAAGCTTTACTCTTAAGGATGTTTTGTTTACTTGTCACCTGACAGCACCTCTGTCACATCCTCACACTCTGCACATTCACCATAGTCCACATTCTGTTAATAAGGTGATCCAAATGAACAGTTTAGCAGGTATCAGTGAGATATCTTCTCACCTAGTGTTTAAAAATTAGGTATTTACTAGATTTTAATCCAGAATTGATTAACAACAATAGTTATTTTTCCTTTATATGCTATGGAGGACAACAGAACAAAGCAAGCCCTTCAAACCTTTGTATAAATAAAACATATTTTTTCTTTTTTTTTTTTTAATTATTTTTTGAAGCAAAAAAACCGACCCTGTCTTCAGTGGGTTTCCAAATGCTGAACTTCATGGCAAATCTTCATGCCTGAAGTATAGCTACTGTGCTCTTAAAAAGAGGAAGATCTTAGTTGTCACAAGGCATTTGTCATTCTTTTGCTTGTTTGCTGAAGTTGAAGTTCTGTTAGTGTTTTTCCTGATCTTTTTATTTTCTTCAGGGCTGAGAATGACAGGAATGCAACAAAGGGGAAAAAAAGTCATCTCTGTATCCAAGATGCTCAGATGAATGCCCAAGGATGGGTCAGCTGTGAGCAGTACAGAAAAAAAAATCCAAACCAAACCAGAAAACAAACTCTCTTTTTAAAGAAACAGTTTATAACATAAAGAAACAGTTCTCATAACATGGAGCAGTTCAGATTCTCTCACAATTGCAGTTACACTTGAATAGCTGTTAGAGATAATGAAAAGAATAGGGTAAATCAGGACGCACTAGTGGTTTATTGCTAAATCTTATAACTGATACAGGGATGAGGAAAAGATGTTCCCGAATTCATGCTACTGCCACCATGTAAAAGAAAGTAAGAGAATGGCAGAAGCCATGGCTATCATAGAATCACAGAGTGGTTTGGGTTGGAAGGGATTATAAAGACCATCCAGTTCCAACCCCCCTGCCATGGGCAGGGACACCTCCCACTTTTGAGCTTGCTCAAACCCCCATCCAGCCTGGCTTGAGTGCTTCCAGGGAGGGAACATCCACAATTTCCCTGGGCCACCTGTTCCAGTGTCTCATGACCCTCCTAGTGAGGAACTTTTGATAGGCTCCTCCTTGCTGCCTAGACCTGAAAATTCTTTCAACTTCTGCTTCACTTTCCTCCTATCTCCTAGGTGCCATATGACTTGAACTTAATTCACTTTTGTCTCTATTTTGCCAGAAGAGTTGTCATTTCTAATAATCAGAAGACTAGTCCTTGCAAGTATGTACACTCCTGTAGCCACTTGCACTGAAACCTTTGTCGTGTACAAAGTACGTGCAAGAGCTGATGTACAGCTCCAGGAGGAAAGGCTTCCATCAGTACAATTCACTTGGCTGAAATCTCTAGCTCTGGTGGAAACACTTTGGCTGCATATGGGATTGTATTTTGGAAGCTCTGATAGACACAAAGGGATGTTTGAGAGCTTTTGGGACATCAGCTAGTGTGCTTATGAAAAGCCTAACCCCTAGAACACTGTTAAATGGCCTCTTAAATCATCATCAAGTATCATAAGCCACTTCTATTGTTTCCTAGAATCCAATTAAAGTATCATAAGCCACTCTAATTGGATTCTAGGAAACAATAGAAGTATGTTGCCACTGCTTTTTCTCATGAGTGGTTTGTAAAACAGACTGCAGCTTTTCTGTGTTTATTTGCTATTCAGGAATCTGCTTTGTCAATACTTCTTGGCTGTGCTTTTTCCATGGTTCAAATTTGTTCATATATTTAGTCCTTTAAATTCCACATGTTTTGAGTGAGCATACATGGTGCATTAATGTATTCTGAATGAATCAGTACCACTCATGCAATCAAGTTTTCATTACAAATACTCTTGAATTCAAATTCAAATTAAAATTGATTTTCCCTTAGTGTCTCACACCACATCTGTTAGAACTGTTATTTGCAGTTGTGGTCTTTATTAGGTCACATAATATTTGGGTAGTTATTTCCTGGTTTGCTTCCAAGACAGCATCCCATAAATAAGTGACTTTCTTTTTGGTTCAGGGTCCACCACTTCTAACTAGCACAGAGAAAAGGAAACGAGCAGCACTGGGGTTTTGCCTTCTCTATTTACTTATCCCTCTTAGGGTTTGGAAAACATCTCCTCTCTGTCACTCTCCTAAGTCTGGCTTAGATACATGCACGTGTCAATTCCTGAGTGTTAAAAAGAGAACTAAAGAGTTTTGTTTTTTTTTAATACTGTCTATATAGAGGGTTGAATGAAGGTGGCTGAGCAGGTTAGTTTTCACAGGAAGACTTACTGTTGTATTTGATCCCTTTCAGAAAGGGATCAAACACAGAAAGACAGCAAATATGTATAAAAGGGAAAGGCTACAAATTGGTCATATTAAGACATAGGATGTGAAAGCAGAGCAAGAGAAAGAGCTAATTGTCTGATGAAGAACTGAAAATATCAAAACAGTGTAGGGCAGAAAAAAAAAAAAAAGACGATGAGGGATAAAGAAGAGAACAAAGGAAGTTAAGATTCAGCTACACAGGAATAAAAAATGACCACGGAATTTCAACAGAGAAGGAGGGAATAAAAAAAAGAACCTAGGAAACCAGACTGCATGTACTACAGAATACCTAATCGTGCACGGGGATGCAATCCCAAAGAGCACTGTTGATGATGCTGATGGGCTGTTTGTGGGGCCAGCAGTGCCCTGCTTCGTTTCATCCACGTCACCTGTCAGAAGAACTGCACATGTGCAACTGCTGGCAAAAGGAGCATGCAGTGTGGCCAGATGGCTTGCATTGCACCACAGCCTTGCCTCCCACCAGCCTGGGTGGCAAGACAACTTGTGATTGCATCCTCTTGTCCATACATTTGACAGCACTAGTCCCTTGCCATTCAAATCTGTCTTGTCCGTGGCCCAGCCTCCCAGCTGCTGCTGACACACTGCTCGTGTTGCTTGTGCTGCTGTTCCTTCTGGTAATGACTGGTCTCTGCTGGCCTTCCTTGGGCTCCATGCTGCTTCACTGGCTGCTCCAGGTGCCTCTTCCTGTCCTCCTGTGACTTACTGCCTCCAGCTATATCCCACTCATGCTGTTTGCCCCTCTGCAGCCTCTTTGATTGTGAGCACAGGGTTCATATGGAACTGATTTAGTCTTGTATAGGCTGCCTCCCAAGTTGTTTATTCACATCTGTTTAAGAGATAATGCATCACATCTAGTTCAGTAATTTCTTAGCCTCATCAATTCCATTGTTCAGTCACAGACACAGGAAAGATGAGGGCTGTGGGATTTTTTACTGCGTTGTTCAGGATTGCCTGGCACAGAATCAGTTGTACTGCATTCTGTGAAACTGCCAGTCATCTTCCAGCTCCTCTTTCACTAAAGGAAGAACTTTGATTAATGACAAGGAAGGCTGGCAGTCAGAGTCCTTTAAAAAAAAAAAGTTTTTTCTTAGCCTTCCAACAGATTTTTTGGTGGGGTTTTTTTGTTTGGTTGGTTGGTTGGTTTTTAATGCTCTGGATTTGTCATTCAAAACCCCCATCATGTGAATTATGTACAAACATGAAAACTAGAGTAAATTTTAAATATCAACACAAAGTGGCATTTCTCACATTGTGACCTGACAAACCACAAGTACCTCCTAGCTTCCATCAGAGATAAGCTTAAAAATTGCTCAGCTGATAAGGCAAATCTTTTTGCTGCATTCCCTAGGACTAAACAAACCTACTTCCATCAGGATTAATCAGTATTAAAAAGGCTGCTGGGTTTAATCTATCTTGTGCACTCCTGGCAAAGATAACCATATCCATAATCAGCCTAAAGGTCAAACAGTGGAAGAGGCAGTATTTATTTGCCTTTGGGGCACTGACAACATCACTTATAGCATTTCTTGTACCTTCAGCGGTGGTTTTGTCTTGTCAGTCACTAAATGAGAGCTATTAGCAGCAGTAGAAAACTACACTTCATTGGGGGAAACAAGGTGCATGTGTAACGATGGATAGTGGTATATATTAAGTTCAAATACATTTAATAACTAATTTTCAGTAGCATATTTGCTTCAGATAGTTGCCAGGAAATCTAAGAACTCACCTCACTGCAAAGCTAGAACAGGCCATAGAGCAACACACAAGTTTCTCAAAATATGTTGACTCTCCTCAAAAGGTCTAATTTTTCTTTTAAAACAGTATTTCTGAAATTGTGAACCAATAAATATCAGTGGAATACCTTGGCTGAGGAACACACCTGTGTGTTCTGTTTTGAAGCTGATAAGATAGATTCCTTTTCATTTATATATAAATGTCTATATTTATCTGTCTATTCCTCCATAGACAGGATATGTAGGATATCTGTGGATGAAAAAATATCTAGAAATATTTAAACAGATCTAGGTCATAAATAGATCTACATAGAAATAACTAGACAGATAATTAACTAGAAATTTATTTATAAATCCATATAGTTAATTATTTTAAATTACATAAGTCTGCCGTGAGACCTTTCACTGTCTACTATGTGGATGTAATTTAACATTTAAAAAAAGGCAGAGAATACTGACCATAATAACACATTGGTATCATCCATCTTTGTGACTCTGTATTCTCTAAGCTAATTGAATTAGATTTAGTTGGTTTTTTTCTACTATGAGAAGTTTATTAATCAGATAAGCTATATCTTTCTTCCACTTAGATTCATCAAGTTCTGTAAACATTTCTGAGCAAAATTTCACAGAACGACATAGCACATTTTGAGAAATGCCTATTACTCATTATTTACTACAAGAAGTGTCTCTGCCTTCAAATAATTATTAATAGAGGACAGAATTAATATATTCATAAGTAACAGTTCAGGGTTTATTGTTTTCCTTCACTGGAGTCCTACAGTGTAAATTTTCAATTTTTTTTTCCTGCAGCTACGAACAAAAGAAATGACACTTTTAATAAGCAAAGATGTATGGTTTCTTTTGATAGTACATCTCCAGAAGCATCATGCTGCACCATGAAAATTGAAAACGTGATTCATGCTGGATTCATGAATATAAATCATTTAGACTAAATTTTGAGTGAAACTGAGGTTCAGAAACTGAGTTTAAATGGTTTATAACTGAGCAAAGAAATTTCTTAAAGAAAATAGGAAGAGCTGTGGAGGAGGTAGTTAAAACACTTTCAAATTTTCTTCAAGTATCTTGAGATACTTGAATTCATAAAGTCCTGTATATTTTGGCAGATCCACAGCCACCAGACATCTGTATTATATTGCAGCGGGAGTACAAAATCATGTAATAAATTGCTGTATCATCTTTCCAAAATGTCAAGAACATTTCAATGTGTGGAAGAAGGCCATCAGCAATAACTTCTCTTTATAGGAGCCTGACTGACTGCCTAAATCAGCTTATTAATGCAGTACAACTGTCATGAGTTTGAGCAACAAGTCTGAGCTACCAAGTGGACTAATTAAAGATCAAATGGTTTGTGTGGTATAACTGATAACTATGTTAATAAGAAAATAAACCTAACTTTGCAAAGGGAAGTGTGTGTTTGAAGCAATGGTGAAGAGCACTTTCCAAATGAAAGGGATAACCAGCAGGGAAGAAATGAAGTGTGTGTAATTAAAAATGCCTGCAGAGAAAATGCAAGTGTCAACAGACCAGAGAAACAGCATTGTTTGTACAAAGCAGAGGAGTGATTCCTATACATTAGAATAGTGTCTAGCAAAAAGAAACCCCGAGGGGATCAGATTAATTTCTCAGTTTCAGTTACTGGAGGTGGTCAGGGTCATATAAGGTGGACGATGTCTGTGTGATGTTACTCAGGTCAGCATTCTCTGTATTCTCTTATAGACTGAATTATCTCCATTTCCCAGCAGTCCAATCCAAGGCAGACTGCTAAAGTTTGTCTCTTTGCTAGGACACAATGGCACAATTTTTAGCACTTGGAAGGCTTTCACATTTTGTGTCATAGAGTAAGGGAAATGGCAGAACCCAAATGAGACAGAAAAGTAACAAAATAACAAGTTTACCAAAATAGGTGGGGTTTTGTTTATTTCTCCTCCTGAAGCCTAACAGACTTTGAAGAAGAGTGAAAATGTGATAGGGATGTTGGACAGAGAGACTGGCCAAAACACTGAAGTTGCTGGTCCTGCTGCTGTCAGGAGTGTGGGAATCAGGGACTGAGTGTGGGTGACAGACTGAGGACCCACCTCCTTCCATCCCATCCTGCCATTATCACAGCCTGATTGACAGCCTCAAAACTAGCTTTACCAGTGTCCAGTCCTACTTTTCTCAGATCTGATGTAGATGCTGGTCTCCCAGACATTCC
>NW_008610021.1:103552-121099 GCF_000691845.1 Merops nubicus
ATTCATACTGGGTGTGTTTTCATGTGATTGACAAGAAGCTGACCTGAGAAGGCAGTTACCCAGGAGATGTGACCACTGTGGTGGTGAGAAAATTCCAGCAATATGTGAGAAACATACTGGAGTTAGAAACAAACTGACAGTTTGACTCCAGTGGGTAGAGAATAACCTCTGCTCCTGTTGCCTACCACTACAGACTAAGCACTAGTATGTCTATATGTATCCTTCTAGAGGAGAAAATATGATACTTTAAAGTGATCTCAGTATCCTGTAACAGGGTTTTAGAACTGTCTTAAGGTTCTGACCTGAGAGGGGCAGACCCTGAGCTGATGCCCAGCTGCAGCAGCATGTGACCTCCAGCAGCACATCACCAGTTCAAGATGCAGCTTAGAACTCCTGATGGAGAAAGGTGGTCTTGGCTTTATTCATCACTACTTAATAAAGTCCCAGAAGGCTGGCTCTGCAAATTGGAATTTCACTGCTGTTTAATATTCATTAATGCTTAAAGCAATGACAAGAACTATGTACATATTATAAATATATAGATTAAGATAGAGAATCTTTTATGTCCATTAATTTCCCTCCCCAAGGACATACAACCCAATTCTGCAATGCCTCATGTTTCTGAATACTTGGGAACCACATTAACAATTTTCAGAAGGGCTTCAATGTTAAACAAGTTTACAGAAGTTTTAGTTTTCTTGTATTGCCATAAGTCCTTGTTAAGAAAAAAATGAAAATAGAAAAATAAGCTCATTTCATTTTGTTTTCCTCACTAACATTTATTTTCTTATGTAAGAATATGTTTCTTATTTTTTCATCTTGCTGTATGTCTTGCACGGATTAGAAGTACACAGTACTAATATGGTAATTTTTCATTTTAGTAGATATATCTGCAGACAATTAGAATTTCACTATCTGCATAAAACTCTATATAATCAGCAAAGTTTACCAGAATGTAGCAGACAAGAAGTGAAAGATCCATATGAAAACACTAATCTGCTCCTCACTAACTCTATTTAAGGAAGTTTTGCTTCACCCTTTTGGTTGAACATTGATTGCTCAGTTGATTTCTAGTTGCTATTTCTACTAATCATTGGGTTGCACCACCTTTGACCCTTTGCTAGGAGCATAATCTGGTAGTCTATGGACCAGCTTATAATTCAGATACATAAGTATGTGTCTGAATAACCTGCTCATTGTACTGGTTTGTGCACCCTCTTCGGTTTACTTCTGTGGAATGTGCTTTTAGTAGGAAAATGTTTTAAACAAAGAAACCCCAAAGAACTGGATGCACTGGATCTGCCTGAGATGGAGTTAGTTTTCTTCATAGAAGCCCATACGGTGCTGTGCTCTGTATTTGGACTAAAACAGTGTTTATATACACCAATCTTTTAGCTGTTACTGAGCGCTGCTTACTCAGTGTCAATGCTTTCTGTTTTTTTCCATACTCTGCCCTGTGTCTAGTAGGCTGGGGGTACACAAGAATTTGGGAGGGGACAGAGTCAGGACAGCTGATATGAACTGACCAAAATGATGTCCCATAACATATAATGTCAGGCTCAACAATGACACCTTAGGGAAACGAGGATGAATGAGAGACGTTCGTGGTTATGCTGTTTGTCTTCCCAAGTAACCTTTATGCATGCTGAGGACCTGCTTCCCTTGAAGTATCAATTTTCAAAAATTCATTATCGACAGTGTATACATTGATTTTGATTATATGCTTCAAAGCTTCCATCAGGACCTTGATCCAAACTTTTCTAAAGTCTTCTTTTCTAAGAAGAATGTTAGTTATTTAATAAAATATACAGTAATGGCATTAACTTGGTAGGGATGTCACTTGGTTAATTAGCCAGCAATTAGCAGATGTTTATCCAACATTGCAAGCAACATTGGCAATATTTTGGAGTTCTTATGTTCTGCATGAGGAGCAGGGAATGAATCAAAGCCCTGCACAGCTGTCTAGTAATTTCAAACAAATGTTCCTTAGATGCTTCCCTAAATGAAGAGACCATTGATTATAGAATGCAGCTGGTTAAACTGAAAAGTGCAAACATGTCAAGGTGGAAGAAATAAAAAATGAGGGCTGCTTATTATGGAATATTCTATTTGTGTTGAGGTCATCTGTCCTCTTTTTAAGTGTTCAAATAGTAAAATTGAGAGTGAGCACTACATCTCTGACCAGACATGCAAAGAGAAGTAGCACCTATCTCTGGCTAACAAGATTATTTCACTTTTTCTGAACGTTAACATGGTTGCAGCAGCTCAGTTTTGTCATGTGTAGGATAGCAAGGTAAACTCTTTATCCTTAGCTGCACTAACTGAAAGATATGTCAGCTGACTACAAAACCTCTGGTATAGTAGAATAATTTGAAGAGAAGCAAAGCATTGCTAGGAAGAGTGTGTTGGGACCTGTAGTCCTCAGTCCATAGATGTTCCTCACAAGTTTTGACCCGCTGCACCTGTAACATCGCCTGTATTGCAGTAGTTGATTGGTTGGTTTGTTCACTGAAGTGTCCTTTGTCACACAGAATGTTAACTACTGGAACTCAAGTATGAACTTGGTAGAGGTAGAAAACCAGATCAGAAACCTGAGCTCACACCCTAAAGATGTGGGGATGCTCTTCAAAGGCAGCATTGGTCTCAAGGAGAAAATTCCTCCTTGAGATCAGTAATGAAACAATAAATACAGACTTCTTTTACAAGGGAAAGAATCATTAGTACAGATTGTTTCATGCCTAAATAAATCCTCATTCTAATGCAATAACAATTTTGACAAAATACTGTTGTCTACTTTTCCTTCAATTACAACATATGGCCACCATTTTTTTGTCAATCTATGTGACCTTTGGCATCACAAGCAGCTCCCAAATCACTGATAACTGAATAAGATCATGAATGCTGTACATTTTACTAATGTACCTTTTCTTCCCTTCAAATGCATTTATATATCAATTTCACTCTAAAAGAAAACTAGTTAACTGCAAATAGTGGACACATCCTTCTCTAGCTGGTGTGGGTGTTTTACATGTTACTGTACCTAAGATGAGGAAAGAAAATACAAGTATTCCAATAAAGAAGTATTTTGCAGAAAAAATGGCACTGTGCTAACACTGAAAGGTGGTATTAGTGCATTATAATATTGTCAGAATCCCTGGAAAATGCCAGGAAAGCCAAGTATGTATTGATTCAGAAGGTAATTTAGGATACTCTGTAACAAAATGATAGCATGCTATGGCAAGGCCAAGCATTTTCCACAATAGAAATGTCTATTAAAAGTGCCTAAGTTTCCCATTGTTTCTAAAGAATGAAAGAAAGTGCAGTGTAAGGTGTTTGTTGCACAGGATACAGATTTACTTCAGTATTTCAAGCATTTTATGTTAACCCTTATAGTTAACAGCCAATGTAATTTTGTTACTGATCATAATCTAGGACTAGTTTTAAAACTAACTTAGTAATGAAAGTAGTATTGGGCCACCAGCATCAAGAAGTTATCATGTCAGAAACATTCTGTGAACTACACTGTGATCCATCAACTGTCATGTACCACAATTATGCATTTTATCACACCTTAAAAACACCCAAACAGCGCTGTCTTTCCAAACAATAAAGTCACTCAAGAATAGCTTGTAGAAATAGACAAAATTGCATTTTAGTTTCCTCTTTCTTTAAAACAAAGATCAGAATTATATAATCTTATCACAAGATAAAGGTATTAAAAGTATTAAACCCAGAATATTCTGTCTATCCATCTTCCAATACAAAGCAAAATTGCCAGTTGTGAACATCAGAATATCTCCCTTTAATTTAAAAAGAGTAAAAGAACTACTGCTAAGACAAACATAGTAATAGATAAGATTAAACAGATAGCTCTCCCCAACAAAAGAGTTACAATAACAAAATAAGAAAAAAACTTCTTGAAAAAGTTCTAATTCAGCTTTTTAATTTTTTTTTTTTTTTTCTGAATAAGTAAATGACAATAAAACTGGGTAGCCTTTTACCTGAGCCATGGAATTTCACAGACTTCTTTAAATTACTATCTGCCAATATAGCTGCTACATTAAAGATCAGTTTTTTACACACATTCTTGTAAAGCAATATTTTCGATTAAAGAGTAAATCGGAAACATTTGGGACATAAAAATATCAATACGCTCTGTTGAAACTGAAAATGTTTTCTGTACGTTACCTTGTAAGTTTTCTAAAGAGACAAAAGTATTTAAGTACTATATAATATCATTAACTGCAGTTTTCTTTGTCCTTTATTATAATATTAGAAGATTGAACAAAAGTCCTTTTTATATGAAGATCACTTTCCCTCTAGGATGGATGGGAGTCAATATTCACCATGTCCTAAATGGATCAAATAAAATAACTTCTGAAATCTCTTGGGGGGACCTGTTCCTAGTTTGGAAATCCTCAGTACTAGTGCCTAGCATATTTTTTAATTTGATAATTGATCCATACTACCATCAGCACAGGGAAAAAAATCATTTTCCACATAGTTAACTATGAAGTAAAGAATACTTCTTTTTTAAAGACAGGCTACATGTTCCTGCATGTACTGCTTCCAGGCATTGGTAATGTAACACGTTTAACTAAAAAAACTATAAGGAAACCCAGAAATATTGCATGAAAAAAAAATCATATATTGATAGTCAGATGTCAACAGCAGAAATCACACTAGAATTCTATAATCTGCACTGTGGGGATCCACATTACTGATTCTTGTAGCAGTTTAAAGTCTTTAATCAAGACAAACCTGTCTATCTGAAAGTTGAATCTCTTCTTCAAACTTCCCAAGATCCATAAGGTGCCTACTTATAGATCTCAGTTACCCACTCAGGTGAGCTTGGATGAGCTTTACGGTAGTCCAGGGTCTATCAATAAAAAAGTAAAAGATTGACAGTAAAATCACCAAGAGCTCAACAAAATTCTTTTCTTTCCATTTACAGCCTCCCTGTGTTCATATCCCTCCTCCAGATTCACAGTAATCACATTCCTTCCAAGTCCCCTGTACACAGGAGGGCAAAGGCTATCTCTGGAAATAAATCTGATGGTACAGAAAGATGGGGGAGAGGCTAGAAGGATGCCAGAGGGTGAAGACATGCTTCCTACCCAGTTGTGTAAATGTATTTACCTTTCACTGGCAGTTCTCTAATTGCTGTAAGAATAGCTTTTTCATACTAACAATATAATTTTTCAGTGCTCTTTAACAAACTCTATTTAGCAAACGTTCGGCATGTGGTCCACCTGCTCATGAGATGCTTTAAAGCCTTTTGCTGACCGCTTGGTTAATCACTTGGACTTCATGTTAGGCACCTGCTTCCTTATTGCAAATGCATTATTTCCTCAAACAGTATAACACAGCTGTGCTAGAAAAGTTTTACTCTCCTTGTTTCCCAACCCACTTGGCTTCCTGTTGATTTAATCCCTCATTTCTGTGAACATCACTTTTCCATTCAGTGAAAACCAAATTATTTTCCCAAAACACACACAATTATCATGGCTTAGTACAGTGGTTGTCACAAACAAAAGAGAATAAAACTAACATTAGTTTGTTACAAAATAATTCCTCAGTTGAAAGGATGCAGTACAATACAAAACCTTAAGTACTGTCTGGACAACTCTCAACACACCAAATACACTTTGGTTGTAAGGTTTTTATAGGTAAGAGAACTCATTGTCTGTGGTTGTAACCCAAAGGAGAAAGATTCTTCAAAAAGTAAAATGTTTTCTCTTCCTTGTTAACAGGAGAGGAGAGCAGGGAGAAAGGTCTTCTAGCATTTTCTGCCTACCAGTGGGAGATGTTTTATATAAAATATCAAAGACAATACAAGAGTCTTCAGTAACTTTACAGAGTCTCTTTCTCTTTCCTCTGGACCAAGAAAACAAAACAAAACCCAACTAAAACCAAACAAAAAGAAAAAGAAATGAAAAAAGAAAAAAGCCCATTATTCTGGAATTTTCATTGCATTTTACATAAAATTCACTAAACTGTATTACAAAAAGCTTCTTCATGTTTTTAGTTTTGAAAGCTATGCTCTTGGGATACTATTATTTCCAACCAGAAACATGATTTTCACCTACTGTGACCATTAACTAGTATTCTCTCAGTAATCTTTTCCCTCCCTATTTTACCTGTCATAATATATGACTCTTACCCTGTTCCACTCTCCATGCAGTCAAGCTTCACTATTTTCTAGCACAATTCAAACCCATGCTTTTAAAGCAGATTTCCACAGTTCCTATAGCTTTGTTCTTGAGTCTGATTTTATTTTTATTTCTTATGCATTCTACAGAGTTTTGTATTTTATTTCAAGATTATATAAAAGTTTATATAAAGTAGCAGTTACTTAACTCTGGAGAAAAATGGATATTATATACAGACACTTAGAGAGTTTCACTGTTAGGCAGTCCTCAGATGGCTCATAGCTATTTTTATATTATTCCATGCTTTTCAGTAGGGGGAAAAAAAATAATTTGTTATCCTAGCCTGAAAATAAAATAATTTCTGTTGTCCTAGCCTGAAAAAAAACAAACAAACAAAACAAAACAAGTCCATTATTTACAGAAAATGCCACCTTCAGATCTCATACTAAATTGTAAACAGCATCAGTACCAGACAGCAGCTCTTTATGGCAGCACTAGTACCATGAATAAGGAAGAGAGAAAAGAACAAGAGAAATTCAAGTTAAAAAGCCACTTGCATACAGCACGTTGGATCCAAACTACATACCTTCAGTAATCAGTGTTTATTTATCTATATGTCACATTGGTTTTAGACTTAAAAGATGTGTGAGGACATCTGATAAGGCTGTTAAGTCTACCTGTAGCATGTGCAATTTTAAATGGTCATCTAAATAACAAATGGAGAGGTAGAAAATTACCAAGTGAAATTCTATGGTCCATATTATGCAGGACTTCAGACCAGATGGGCATAATGATTGCTCTGAGACCAAAATTCACAAATCTAAGAAAAAAAAAAAAAAAAAATTGGTTTGAAAATGAAAGAGAAATCAACTGATAATAATCTAGAACTGCCAAAGGAGCTTCAAAAGAAATTAGCTCCTAAGTCTTTTAAACTCATTTGGAAATCCCAGCTAACACTCCATGTCAAACCAAATCACCATAATTCATCTTTTTATCTTACCCTAGAGAAAACAGCTACTTTTAAAGACAGGTTCAGAGACTTTTTGGAGGGACTATTTTTTTGCAATTTTCCACCTCTAAAACTCTCAACTGCATGAGGAAAAAAATGAAAAGTACATGAGAACAAAATCACCTTAACAAAAATTTGTAGCCTATGGAGGATACTGAAATATAGATGCCCTGATTGCCAGCATTTCACTGTTGGAGGTGAATAATGCACATTCTCTTAAAATAAGCCTTTTCTGTTTGCTTTTTTTGAGATCTCATATGCTTTCATTTGTTAGAAGTGTATGCTTAAACATAGAATTTTTTTTTTTTCAGTTATCAACAGTTATTCCTTAGTTGGAAACTGAGAATTGCCTGAAATACAAATAAAAATAGAGTAAATTGATGGTTGTTCAAAGATGCTCAGAGCATTGCAATGCTAAAATAAGATCAAACTTTTATGATTTGAAGTATATTTCAATGTAACTACATTCAGAGCCCAAACTTATAAACCTTGGAGTATTCTCTACATTCTTTTCCAATAAAGGAATATATACCAACATCTTTAAAGCTCCAATTTGTTTACAAATCTGCATTACAGCTAAGTAATTCCTTGAAGTTTGATTTTCAAGTTTGTTTTTTTTTTTTAATAGAAGGTAAAGGGGCCCAGCTGCAGATGTTGAGATAATATCAAAAGAAGTACCCAAATATGACAGTTCCTATTTTTAAAAACAGCTGTTTTATGCATTCATTTACACTGAAGTTTAATCTGGGTGTGATATGGAATCCCTGATCTTGTTTTCCTAAAACTGTATCAGTGTGTTAAGCGACCAACCGATTGCCAAATGCTGGGGAAAATTAGATTTCTTTAGCTCAAAAGTTGCTATTTATAGAAGTCTGTGACATAAAAGAAAAAGATTGCACTTACTTAAATGAAAACATTTATATGAGTCTTTAATAAAATACATTTTTAAAGTGCTGAGTGAATTTGCTTTTGCTGTGAGAAGATTCTGGAGATACTCTTGCTGTTAGCCACAGATTTCTGCCTTTTGCGGCCCAAGGAGATTTGGCTCCCTGATACCAGTGTACCCGTTCTTTAAATTCAAAAGCCTTCATATTTCTTTTTCTGTTCACTCCCTTTTCTCCATGGCAACAGGCATGCCTGTGCAAGAAGTAGGAAAATATCCTAGTATTCAGAATACTCTTCTTTCATTGAGGCTGTTTTCTTCTCATCGTTTAGCATCCTGCGTTTTGTGGATCCCATCAAAGAAGTTTCCATAGATTTCTAAAGCTGGTAGAGAATGTATCTGCTAGAAAATGAATAATTCTCCCAATGCCATTAGTTCAAGTGTACGTAAACTGAAGGAATCAGGAAAAGCAAAGGAGAAATAATAGCTTTCAAACAGTGATTTTTTTTTCATAATACTCAAATTGCATACTTTTTCCTGCCATGTCTTGAATGGACAGAGAAGTGCTTTAAATTCAGTAGAACTTATTCAGTGAATTATGCAGGGCACTTTATATAGATATTTCACTTAATGAATAAATTAATGGAATTTCATTTGTAAAATAACTTTGCATTTTCCTTTCACTGTTTTTTTTTTTTTTTTTTTTTCAGAGGATGAGACCAGTTGTTACATAGGAGAGATCCATAAATGTTATTTATAGAAGGGAAAAATAAGCTTGGGAACTTGACTTTGGAAAATAGATGAAAGTCTATTTTACAGATGTATATTATGAGGTGACTGTAGGAAGATGACATCCAGGAAGGGAAGGGAAGGAAAAGGAAGGAGAGAGACAGGGAGAGAGGAAAGGAAGGAGGGAGGAAGGAAGGGTAAAAATAAAATTAAAATATCAAAACTGAACATGTGAAGAATTTTAGAGGGGAAATTTAGGCAGTGTTCTACTTCTCAGTTTTTAATAAAATAATGTTATCTGAAGTGTTAACAAAGTGTTAATGAAATACATGTCTCACCATATAAAGCCTGTACGTCCATAGTGCATTTATGGGTATGAAGGGCATGAAGGGTTGAAATGGAATGTAAGGAGCATTTTAGCTCTATTTGTTCTTCTCACTGCCTCAGGAGATACACAATTCATTTGACGAAATGGAAAAAAAAAATACTTAGAAAATTATGTAAATATTCATTACCTTCTTTCTGGTAAGAGAAATTATATTTGGCAAAGGTAATCAATTTATGATTAATCAGATTTCTACTGCAGAATTTAACACATTCTACAAACGATCAGAGCTTTGACATTCATGCAGATGACCTTGGAAGTAAAGTAGCAATGAAAAGAAATTGTTGAATTCTTTCTCATGTATGCACTTCACCTCAGTGCACTAATTTTGTTTTCTACTTTTTTTGTCTGATATCAAAAATACATCTGCTAGCAGGGTCAGTGTAAAAATGCTTCAAAGGAGAGACTTTAAAATTGGAAATCAGGATTGGCTAAGTTTTTCCCTGGGAAAATAAGTTGATTTCATTAGGATTGTATTACAGCAGAAGATCTCTAAATAGCTAAAGGAAAGGAAAAAAAAAAATATTATGGGGAGAACAGTGCAACACAGAAATAACCTGGAATGAAGTTATTGCTTTTATGTTTATATTTGATGTAGTACTGAAGACAAATGGTGAGTTCTACCTCATGTCCTTGAAGGGTGACAAGGAACCGTTGCTGTCTTTAGAGGGTAGCAACTGTTAGAGGTCTGTCCTTGGACCCTTGACCTTTAGTTGTCTCCGAACAGACCATCTCTCACTCAGTGTGTTATAAGGCAAATGCAAACTAAATGGTTTCAGCAAAGGGTGAATGAGGAAGGATGAGATCTGTGTTCCTTTATTGGACACTGGCAGAATTAAAGAAGGAATGGAATACAAATTCTAAATTTTCTGAAATTTCTATTCCACAATTTTTTTTTTTTTTTCATATAAAACAAAATGACAAGAAGCTGAAAGGAAAAAAAAAAAAAGAAAAAAAAAAACCACCCTAGTGATATCAAACAGGAAGTAAGCTCAGTCATGGCATTCATGTAGAAATCAGAGGGACTACAGTGCTTTTGGTGGATTTCTTACCACAAGGCTTATGTTGGAGCAAAATATATTCATAAATGTTCCGCAATTTATAAAGAAAATCCATACATTCACATGAGTTTGCACAACACTTTAATAAACATATACAAATAATGAATCAATATAGAAACTTCACATTCAGATTAGTAACTGTTTTGCAGATTCAATATACTTTCATAACTTTTTCAGGAAATCTTTATATTCAATCTTCTCCTTTTTGCCTGGGCTGTACAGCCTGCTGACAGAGCTACAGATAGAAACCAGATTATGGCCTTAAAAGTGATCATCTCAAAGGTAAAAGGGCTTTTTCTCCAGAGCTGTGCTAAATCAGAAATGAGATATAGAACTGCAGGGGGAAAAAAAAAAAAAAAAAAAGTTACTAGACATATTGATGTGTCTTTTCTGGAGATCAATACCTATATGAGCTCAAACAAACAATTCTCTGTAGCCATGTCCCTTTAATAAAATGGAAGAGAACAACTGCAGCCATGACACCCAGCTTCTTTACCAAAGGGTGCTTCATTAATCTCACTTGCCCTGCTTTAGCAACTGACCTGCTGGAAGTAAAAACTCCCAGCTACCACTGCATGTTTTGGACAATGCATTTTGCTTAACAGATTAAAAATCTTATTCTTTGTTACCAATTAGAAAATCCTTTTTCTTTCCTAAAAATGCATGATTGCTAAGTATCGATTCTAAAAAGTTTATCTTAATTCCTTTGGGAAACTTTTTTGCATATAATGAGCTTATTTTAAAATAATTGAATGTTAAGATGTATAGTTGGACACAATTTTTAAAATTAATTTAACAGATTTATTGAAAAAAAATTACTCCTGTTTTCACTCTGCATTAAAACAAGACATTTCCTTTTAAATGTGGGGTGCTTTACATTGTTATGATGACAGTCTTTTTACAATACTTTCATTGTTCCTCCTTTTTCCTTCCTACTGAAGATTAATGTGATTGTAAATATACTATACATTTATCTATCATTAATTCTGCAACTGTTGTGCACATATTGTAAAATATTATGTGAAACACCAGGAATATTCTTTTAAACAAACTACAGTAATGGAAAGACTTACGGGTGTATAAACCTCTGCCAAGTGTGAGGAATAAGACTCAGGGTAAATCACAAGTTTCATGTAGTGATACCAAACCTGTGTATTCAGTTTGGATTCCTCTTTCTTCAGTTCTCATGAAATTTCAATTAAATTTCTGTTAGTGTTCCATGATGAGTCACTGTCATGTACATAGCAGAAGAAGAACAGGAAACAAAGCAAAAAAAATAGTAGGGTAAAGAAGTATCTAGGAATAGTGGAAATGAACTGATTACATACTAATGGATAAGTGAAATTACTTTTTTTTTCCATTTACTGTTAAAAGTTTCCATTTACTGTTGATTCACCCACATTTAAAAAGTTTAAAGTAAATCAGTTTTCCTTAGAAAGAATTCTCCATTATCTCTGAAGTCAGACACATAGGAAATGTAATAACTTCCTTTCCTTTGGGAGAGAAGTTATAATTTCATAGACTCATAATAAGATTATGCAGAGATAATACTTCAACCAAGATAGGGATATCATGTAAATGTCTATTAAATCTACTATAATAAGAACATGCAGTATAAGTACACTCCATAAGGAATAGACATGTCTAGACTGTAAGCAGAAACATTTGAGCTGCCTCTTCCTCCTCTGAGAACTCCAAAATAGGCAGCGAAGGTGAGGGACAGGGCTAACTAGGATGAGAAGATATCAAAATTGTCTATGGACTGTCCGCAGGGAAAGTGTGACACAACCAGAACACAAACACCTTGTTTTGTACCTGGCCTGATTCTGGCAAGATTCAGCTTCCTGGCCTGTGCTCACAAAACTGACTTCTTTTGGAACTTAACCTTCTTCACCCTGACCCTCATGATCATATTTTGAAAGCTACCACTTCCCACAACACTCAGATCTTTTTTTGAGAACTAAAGAGAAATTGTGTAGGATTCATAGGACTGCTTCTACTGTCAGCACTCAATAGGAATCAACATCTCACAATTACCTTGCTATTAGACCTTAATGCTATTTTAATTCAAATATTTTATTCACTTTCTGTAAACATCTGAAAATTATTTTCCAGTAAAATCTGTTTTTACTTTGGAAAATTCTAATGGTAAAACACTTTTGTGCAGTTTTAAAAATTCAGAATAAATTTCTCAGCAAAGACGTTTAACTGCTGAGTTCTTTAAGATTTATTATCAGTCTTTCTTGGTTTTGTTTTTATTTTTGATCTATTTAATTTATTCTTTTCCTGGAAGTGATTTAAATGTATGCAAGTTTTAATAAGAAGTTGGTATTTGCCACTGTCTCTTGGTGTTTAGGATCCACTTAAAAGTAACGTTTCTATTACCTAAATATGCTTTGCTGCCTTTCAGAATAGGGAAATATTCACTGGTTATCATCTACAAAAATAATTTCTGCAGGGATTTCTCACTTTTCATGTGGTAAAGGAAAACTTCTGTGTATAATTCTCCATTATCTTGTATTTTCTTCTCTCATTACAACCGATGAGAAAGAAAGGAGATATCGGGTTGCCTTAAAATACTTAAAGAGGTATAATTGTTCACACAAGATGTAAATTTCTGTAGAACTGAGACCAAGAACATAATTATTTTGTCAATTTTTTTAAAACCCAACCTGAACACATGCTATCCAGTCATGAGAAAAGTGAACACTTAGTAATTCAGAAACATACTCATCTTGTCAAAAATTCCTGATAACTCAAGAACTATAGAAAAATAGATGAAGTGAGGACTGAATTCATTTTTCTGAGGATAAAGATGGAATAATGTACCTTAACAGCTAATGTTCAAGTATGCCCTAAAACCTGCAGTAGTATTTTAAGCTGTAACATTTGAGGAAGCACTACTAATGCCCATGAAACAGCCACAGAACTGTGATTCTTCTGTATTATGGTTTAACTTTATTCATCTGATAATGATGTCAAAATACTTGGAATAGGCATAAATAATGTTCCTTATCTGGATCTCTCAAAAACTCTTGGGATTTGGTTAAGTTTCTTCAGCTTTAGCAATGGTGCTTGAAGCAGATGTTAATTCTTCCAGAGAGTTACACAGGTTGCTAGACAGCCTCAGGGCCCCACCATCTGACACACATATTTTGGCGTGAGTGTATTTTTGCATCCCACTTATAGGGCACCCACTTTCTTCAGCATGAAAATACGTGGTAAACTTTGCCTTAGGAAACATTACTTGAGTGTTTCCAGTCTCACAGACTAAATTATTAGAACAGTTTTGAGGGGTTGACTTTTTTGGTCACTGTGATTACATCAGGTTATGTTTATAATTTCTTGACAGTTAAGTGCATTGACCCTGAGATTAGCAAGTGGCAATGGAGGACAAAGCTGAAGCATATAGTTCCCAAGAATTTAGCACTTTTCATGATTAAACGGATGTGAGACTGTTAATTATGCAGTGTACGCTTCCATGAAAAACAGCTGCAAATGACAAACTCTGTTTTAGGTCAGAAAGCAGCTAAATATCTTAAAAAAAAAAAAAAATAAAGCACAAGAGAAGCTGTCCTCTTCAATTCACCAAAGAAAACAGAAAGATGGAGAAACAACTGTAGTTTTAATAGTTTGTTCTCTGTCAAAATAGAGTACTGTAAGTATTTTTTTCATACTGTCCTGGTTTGGCTAGGATAGGGTTAATTTTCAGCTGAAATTGGGAGGAATTGACAGCCAGGGTCGACAACTGAACCAGAGGGTAGTTTATTGAATACTGCGCTGACATCATGCCCACAGAGCCAGGCTGGGCACATGTTCTGGGGTCAAGCAGTGCCTGGGCCGGGAGGTCCAGGGGTCACGGGCTGTTTTGGGGTCCAAGACCATGCTGTCTTTGCCAGGGATCTCTTTTCTTTGTGCCACTTGCTTTATGTACTGTTATCACTGTTGTTTATTGCTCCTTCTGCGTTATGTTAAATTCTCCTTATCTCAACCCACAGGGGTTTATATTTTTCTCCCTTTTCTCCTTTCTCTTTGGGGGCTAGGAGGGTGTGGGCAAGTGGCCACATAGTGGCCAGCTCCCAGATGGATCAAGACCACAACAAATACATAACAAGGTTGGTCAGGGGGTGAAAAAAAATAAAAGCAATGTCAGCAGCTGGGGTTGAAACAAAATATTTCATATACAATTTTTAATATTGTATAAATGTGTTCCCCAGATTCACTGCAGGTATCCAATTTTGTTGTGTTGAGATTCTGGAAAAAATACCTTAATCTCAATATAATTGTGTCTGGCCTTATGCTCAACTCATTTTTACCGAAAGAATTCATAAACAAGCAAGGAAAGAACATCCATAGAAAACAGGCACAAAAAAAAAATAGATGCTTTAGAAATTTTACACTGCTAATTAAGAAGTGATTTTTTAACCCTTCAGACAGACAGGTGGTTAAGTATTACAAATACCATAATTTTTTGTGAAAATACCTGAAAATTTCCTTTAAATTCTTTCAAGAGCCATTTGATCTGCCTCATTTTAAATAAGAGGAAACTTTGGAAGTATTGCCTCAATGTTCCTAAGCACCTTGAAAACTCTTGAGTTTAAATAAAAATTAATGCTCAATTTTTAGGGAAAAAGAGTGGTTGAATTACATGGTAAAGCCTAATTCTCTAAAACTTCTGGAACATTTTTAGACTTATCTCCAAAATATGTCTTCTTACTTCTTTCACCTTTTTTTTTTTCCTCCCTGTCTTCCCACATGGATTTATACCTGTAACACATCTTTATTTCTTTTCATAAGCGAAGTCAGAATATTTTGAGAGATTCTGACATCTCAGGTTCCATATGGCTTGGCACTTAAAGGTGACAGGGCAGTTCCTTCTCTTGCAAAATGGAAGCATCCATCTCTACACTGAAATAGCATTATTTACAAGCAGTTGTGAAACCAGGTCTCCATTTTGTGCTGTAGCATTTTGATGGTTTACTTTAGTACTCATGGTATTTTTTAGTATATTTGAATAATGGTGCTAATCTTTTAACTGAGGAGAATCTTCCCAGTAGAACTGTTCAATATCCCACCTACTCTTTGATATCCTTTACATGCAATACAGAATCTAATTTTTTCAGTGTATCTGAAAAACGACAGGGTTTTCATATTCATGTAGTAAAGCACGGACTTTTCTGTACACATACCTATGAGAAAGGAAAAAGTGAATTTACAGAAATCTCAAAAAGAAATTGAGAAGAGGAATGAAAGTAAAACTGATAAGACTACAGATGAGGGAGAGGTACTTATGAAAAAGATAATAGGTGAAGAAAAGGAAGAGTAATGCAAGCAGTGGCACTATAAAGGTATTTCAATCACTTTAGGTACTCTAACATCCTTTGACTTCCACTTCATCTCCTTTTATCTCAATAATACTCAATCACTCAATCAAAACCAAGAATCACTATGCTTGAATGCTCTGCAAAGAACACCTTGAGGTTTTTATTGTTTAGGGGATTTTCATGGGTTTTGTTTGTTTGTTTTAAAGTAATAAAATAAAAAAAAAAAAATATGGAAATCCATGTTCTAATACAACTAAAATGCAAAGTTATCATGATACCAATGCTAAATGCTTTGGATAACAGCTCATAGAAGCACTGTCAATAAAAGGTGAAATAAGTGTTATAAATATGACAATATAGCAAACAGGGGACTACCTGCACAGATAAGCTTGCATACAGCTTTAACACCACTGAAGAGTAAACCAGTTACTGTACGCAATCTGCTGTCTAGGACAAAAATCCCAACACATTTCCTGTCAAGACTATTTAACCACTTTACTTTGTGTGATCTTTGACTTCATACCATGTTAACAGAAACCACAGCCAGTCCAATAAGTACACCCTTCCAAGTGCTAAGTTCATTGTCATGGACATCAGTCTTTTATCTGACCAGAGGCCTTTGCTGACATTTAAAGTGAAATGCCCTACAGTGAAATGCACAACTCAGCTTTCCACAGCTGGTAGGTGTGACTCAGACTGTAAAGGGTGGGTGACTGGAGACCAGAAATGATTTCCTACAATGTGAGAAAAAAACCCAGAAGTCCTTGTATTAGCTTGCAATCAAGCCTGGTGCTGACAGCAAAACACCGTGTAGAAGCTTTCTTCTCTTTCCTCAGAGTAACATTTCACGTCCAGTCTGCAGTTCAGGTTATCACTTTCTGGCACAATATGTGGGTGGATTCTGGCACAGAATTCTTTTTCATATATATAAGTGTCATTGGGCATCCCCTCCTTCCCACACAATTAGAAGCATACTAAACATACAGATGCAACAAGAAACAGGCCACCAATTTTTCTTAAAATTTTGGAGTAACTAATTTTTAGTAAACCACTGAAAGTAGTATGGGGATTTGTTCTTTAGTGCTGGTCTTAACTTCAGATTACTCTAATTTAAAAAACAGATAATAATTCTGTAGCATATCAGCTCTTCCTGTTTGCAGTAAGATGCCCTCTTCACCTGAGGCTACAGAAAGATGATGAAAGAATAACTTTTCTTGCTGGGGGAATTCAGAGCCTGACATATAGCTCCAGAGTTCACCTAAAGACAAATGTTTGTCTTGCTCAAATGTCATTCATTATTTTGTTAGCCTGAAGGAGAAGAAAATCCTTTCTTGCATTGCAAGTTTGAGAAGCATACATAAAATAAGTAAACCCATTTGCTGTCAGCATTCATGGGAAGAAGAATGAATGAAAATCCTGTGAAAAAAGCAGACTATCAAGAATGCTAAATGAGCAGTGCAAAAAGATACATTTTATTTCTGCAATGAAAGACTACAATATAGGACGTACAGTGAAAAAGACATCTCTGTGTTTTGTAGGGTTTTCTATTCATTTCTAGTTAAAATTCCTAAGTCTCTAAAGAACACTAAACAGTAGAATATATTAATTACAATGAAGCCTACTTATGAAGAAAATGCTTTGTAGCAGGTTACTCATCCTGCAGCTCAGCCAGGCAGCTGCTCATTTTCCCAACAGATGTTCCTTTTTCCAGTCCTGCTAATCTTGCAAGTCATTTTTCCCCAAAGTCCACCAACAAAATCTGTAAGATCCACAGTTAATTCTGGAAGGTGTATAAGGGTTGAAGGACTTCCTGGTGTTTGATTAGAAAGGATGAGTAAAAAAATAGGAAATCTACTATTGTAGAGTAAAATGTTTACCTGTCACATATTTTGATTTAAAAAAAACTTCAAAAGAGTTACCTATGTTTACATTTTCTTAAAAACTGAGTAACGGGGAAAAAAAGGACTGATATAGTTGATCACACAGGACTGATAGTGATGTTCA
>NW_008610021.1:121130-133155 GCF_000691845.1 Merops nubicus
TTATCCAAATTATGCAAACTAAATAAATTGCCAACAGATACACTGTTGTATAAAAAATCTACACAGAATTGAATCTTTACTAAAACCTTAGTTTTACAGACTATATTTCAATTTTTAAATAAATTGTAATAATGATTTGGACAATACTACTACTACTAATAATAATGCACACATTGATTTTTTTTCTGCTTTTCTTCTCTCTGAGAAAACTTTTTAGTCCTGCACAGATATTTTCTTTGGGAAATATGCTGACTTTTTGTGTCCTGAATTTGCCATTATGCAGTTCCTATGAATTTATCAAATCCCCAGGCTGAGCTGCAATTTTTCTAATTCCTTCCAGCTTCTAAAATCTCTGCTTTCCATATGGTGTGTAGTCTTGAAATGAACAGAGGCAGGCAAATGGCAATGCTCACTGAAGTGGCAGCTGGGTTTTCAAATGTTCAGGTAGGGTCCAAATCTAGCCATCATCCCTGTTGACATCAGATGATTTAATACAACATGCTTTAAGCTACCAGGGCAGCAGGCACTACCAAGTGTGAGCAGTAGGAGGACACTTAAACAGCCTGGTTTGGTTCTGGGAGCAGCCTGGTTGGTTCCTACAGTGACAGGCTACTCAAATCTATTTTATTTCCAGATCTGTGGAGCCCATTGTGGAACTTTTGCTGCTTTCAGAAGCAATGCCTCAGTTTTTTAGGATACTATCCAGAATCAACTGGCACAAGGCAGTAATTTTTCAATCAGAATTTTGTGTCTGTTTTGACAGACAGATTGGTTTTTATTCATTGGAACTATTTTTACAGAAATTTTCCAATGTCAGCAAAGTTTTAATTAGTGTATAATGCTTTTGTTTACAATCTCTCATAAAGAAGAGTGGCTCTCTCTCTCTCAAAAAAAAAAAAAAAAAAAAAAAAATTAAAAATTAAGCTCTTTATGCCCCTAGTTAATTAAGCTGCTGATTTGGGGAAAAAAAAATCTAAAAAAATTGGTCAGAGACTTAAATCCATGCTGTGGTTCTATCACTAGATTCTTTGCAGTTTTATATATGGATTGATTTCTTTATTTCAGTCAAGTGGGTAATGTCTCTCTTTCTTTTCTGTTTAATCTTGAAATGTCATGGATTTAGAAAAATCCTCTTCCATGCAGTTAGAGTCAGAAAATTCTTGAGTTTGTTTAGCAAAGCATAACATCTCTTTTATTTGTCTGAACATAGTCTGGGAAAAGATTTTTACAGTAGTCCATATTCACATAACACATCTTTAACAGCAAAGTTTTTTATAAAATTTCCTATATAAAAATAGCTATTTATAAATTACAGATTTATAAACTACTAATTAGGATTTGTAAAAATAAGGAAATACTTAGACTCCTTTAGGACACATATCTAGAAGTACCCTCTGCTTTTCAAATTGCAGCATACATTCACTAATAATTCTTTGGACATAAACCGAATTTAGCTTTTTCAAATAATTGGCTGCAGCCTAAAACTGGGAGAAAAATATTAATTGCTTAAAGTTGCTCATTCTGCTATGTCAAAACAACTTCTTGTGATGACTGTATGATCTGGAATAGTGTGTACAAATCCCAGTCACAACTAGATTCTCAGGTGAAAAGTACTGCACATACATGCAAAATCCTGAGATGAAAGTCTTACAATCTAAGTAATTATTCTGCATCTTAGAACACAATGATAATGAAAAAGAAATCTGGCTCCAAAAGATTTGTGGCCTATCTATACACCCCATTTCCCAGTATGTCAAATCACCGAGACCACTTTGTTCAGAGACACAATCTTCCCCCATGGTCTTTGCTTATTTGACTTGAGCAGAAATGATTCCTCGGCACACTGGGGAAGAACTCACAAGAAAAATAAATTTAATTCCTGTTTAGATACAACCATACAAGTTTCCAATTTTACTGCATTACAGTCATATTTAAAGCAATAGAGGCAGATGCAAAAGTATCTGCTCAATCCTGTCAGCTAAAAGTAGTTGGGAGAATAGGGAGAAAATTAATATTTTTCCAGATTATATATTTTTCACTATACAATAGCCAAAATACTCAAGATTAGCCTCTGATCTTTAGAGGAGCTTGGCTTTCTAAAACCAAACCAACCCCAAACAATGAAACTGAACTCATGGTGACTGTTCGTTTTAGCTTCCTATTCAACAAAAATTGATGCATCACTAGAAAAAAACCTCTATTTTTCTCATACAGCTGGCCAAGTCACATTTTTTTTTTTTATGGTCAAGATTTATCTGAACTACTGTGATTCTTACTCCAAGTCATTCTTCTGTTCCACTCTTCCATTTTTCTTCTCATCTCACCAGTAATAACAACAGAGCTGTTAAAACACCAGTGATGACCATTTCATGCTTTTTTTTTTTTTTGCCACATGTGAAATTTCAGTTTCCCTCCTCCTGAAATCACAGTAAGTGTAAGCTGAACTAGGAAGTCTAGTAATGCTGCTTTTAATGAAAGCCAAGTATATTGGCCCCTAGGCCTACAGCTTTTAAGTAAGTGCTTAACATCACAATATCCATTTATCATACATAAAAGCTGGCAGCTGTGGACTGCATTTCAAAGGCAGGAGCTGTAAATATTCGCTCAAAGACCTTCGGAAAACATTATCAAAAAAGATTTCAGAATAACAGAACTGGGTCTCAGCTCTGAAGTAGGCAGGATCATGTGAAAATATGGTGAAAATATATTATTGTAATACGACAAAGATGAGAGGTGTTGGAGAAAAATAACTGAAGAATCTTGACATGAGATTTTTAATACAGCATTAAAACATATTGGACATACAGCAAAGCTGTCCAGTAGAGCTTATTGGATCCATTTGTGAGTTTAAAGTTTTATAACAGACATAAAATTTAAGTGCTATTGTTCAACACTTTATGTTTGCAATGCTTAAGCACAAGCTCGGCAGTAACTCCGTGAATTAGGTGAATAGTATGAATGGAAAAAAGCTCACTAACAGCAATGCAAATAAATAAGAATAAAGGGGAGTGTAAATAACATAGTTGTAAACTGCTCCACAAATAAATCTACTATTCTGAAAACTAGTTTATTTAACTAAATAAATCTTGTGCCTCTCTACAGCTGTTTGGGCTTGCATTTTCAATCACATCAATGCTACATGTTTGCACACAAGAAAGTTAACAATACAATTTAGTTCTACAAAGGGCTTACCAAAGAGAACACTGAAACTATTCACCTCTCCTCACAAAGTTAAGAATGAGAGCTGTGCGAGATGAGAATCGTGAAAGTGGTATGATCATGGTTCATATATTAGAACTTTATTTAGCAATCTTAGAACAGCATAAGACAATTGAAATAAAATTCATCTAACAACATGACCTGCAGCAAACCTTGCCTTTCCACTGTCCTTATGTTTATGTTTCACAAACTATTTTTCCCCAGAGAAAATAAGTATGTAAAATAAATACCTAGATTTGTCTCTCTATTAAGGGTTTTATAAATTATAAGGTATCTTTTGCATCTCACTGTATAGTGAAGCATAATTATGGCACAGTGATCACACTAGTATGACTTTATAAGCTGAAAATGTAAAGTAACAGGTTTAAGATTATACTTCCTTTGCATATTTTGGAATGACTAAACTTAAAAATAGTTCAGAATACATAAAAACAGTAAAGCTCATGGGAACAAAATACAACCATTCTGACAGGTACTGACTGAGAGAGGGAGAAGTAGTATGATATTAAGAAAGTAATGAGGGAAGGGGAAACAATTAGTAGCAGCTTCAAAAAATGTTATTAAGAACAGGCAAGAATCCCATTTTCTTTTGGATAGTGCTTCCCTTTGATTCCTTTCAGGACCCTTTTATATTTTCTGTATTAAATGTTTCTGGTTTACCTTGCATTTTTTGTCACTGCTCTCCTCCTTCTTATGTCTCTCCTTCATACTGAAACAACTTAGCTTACTACTCCCCAAACCAAGACACCCCAACGTCTGCAGGACACCAGTCTGTTCATGTTCAGAGTCAGAGTTCTTTTCTTTGAACTTATATTTTTTCACCATATTTAAACAGAAATTACATTTTTCAAGAAACAGATAATTATTCATCTGAATAGATTATTTGGAAGATAATTGTTTTCAGTGTTAACTGAAATATCTTTCAGACTATATGTGGCAATAATGTTCCCATACCTACACTCAACTCCCTCCCACCAAAAACTCAAATACAACAAAACCAAAAAAAAAGCAAAGAAAGATAAGAAAACTCTGTTTCTCAGTGGCAGCAGAAAGTCAGGACCATCACTGAAAATTGGATTCTGTTGAATGATGATTATAAAACTTTCTGATTAAAACTGAAAACTGTATTTTCCCCCCTCGAGTTCCCCCTACAAATGAAAAAAAGTTTCTTAATTTAAGTTAAACTTCTAGAGTAATAGTGCATTGTAAACATAATTTAATATATTAAAAAAAGAGGTTATACGTTCAGCAAATGTAGATTAGTGGAGATCCAGTGATGACAAGATCTGTTACATATATAGAGCAGAAGGACTAGCTATTACTTTTATCTCTTGTAAACTGCATTATCCTACTCCATCACAAAGGAAAAATTTAGTAAATACCACTATTTTTCTGCTATATGAAGTCCCAGAGTTATTTTGTTCCAGCTGACAAAGGAGAATTTGCAGGTTTGAGACTCAGACTTGGACATTAGGTAGTGCAGATGTAAAAGGCATAATTTTGAGAGAATTCTGCTTTAAATGGTGGCTTACCAACAGGAGATAAAAGGCATAAACATAATCAACATAAGTATTAAAATCTTGTGAATCACTTTCCAGTAGGGTTGTGTGAGTGGTTACACCACCATTATTGGATTTGCAGAGTGCTGGCTGCCTCCTGTGCAGAAGCCTTAAGTGGGGAACAGAATGCCTTTTGGAACACTCCTCTTGCACTAAACGGGGCATCATTCCCATCTAAATGTGCACATTTGCTTCTACAAAATAAGACTACATTGTTATGGCTACATAAATTCAGTTAACCATATGTGCATGTCATTTTATTCTCCTTAAATACTGCATATTTCCCAATCCTTAAGAAGCAGGATAACCACATGGAAGACACTGAATTATTCCATTTGGAGAAAAGCATTCTGCTTTTATAGATTTTCTTTTTTTTTTTTTTTTAACTCAATTACAATGAAAAGAAGTTGTGTAGAAGTTCTCTCCTTTTAAGAAGTGTTTACAGACAGAATATTACTTTCTACTTGTACAGTTTTACCAATCTAGTAGATCACCTCTCAGCTCAATATCTCAGTAATATATCTTCACAAACATAATCTACCTGCTACAAATCCTGCACACCTTTAATGTTACTGCTTCCTGGACATAAATACAGATAGTACCATATCCTCAGATAGTAATTTCAAAATTGGCTTCAAGAAAATGTAATGAAGAGTGCATATTCTTCCTCTACCAACTTGAAATCTAAATAGGCTTATGCATATATATAAATGTATGTGAATATTTGGGCTTAACATTTTTGCCGTGTTTAACATTTAAACTAAAATTTTGTATTTTTATTGTTTTGCTAGGCAACACAATATGCTTATCTTCCAAATTATTTACTCTTTAATGACAACAAAACAAACAAAAAAAAAAATGTAAAGAAGGCAGTGAACAAAAAACATGTAAGTGAAGTTGAAAATAAGATTCAGAATACCTTAGATCTGTGATTTTCAGGGAGGATTTGGATGTCATACAGAAAAATGTCACATTTTTGAGGGAGATAGTTACAGTTTGTTTTAGAAACATATCCATTTTATTTAGAAAATGAGGAGAGAGGGGATGTGATGTAACTCCATTTAAAATCAATTTGAGCTGTGTAGTATGGTCAATATGTCTGTAGTGATTTGAGGCATGGTGAAGTTAAATGAGCTGCCTAAGACTGTATGGTAAGACAAAAGCTGACATGAGAAACAAAGGGTAACTTTTCAGCTCAGGCCTACACCCTAATACTGTTTCCTAATTCCATTTTCATAGCAACCCACTGTGAAGCAGAAAAAAAAGTATTATGATGCCTAATGTTGAAAGAGAGCAGCAATGCTTTTAAAAAATAGAAGACATTTTGTTCACAGAAACATCTTTTGTATCTGTGAGTAGCCACTAAGAAAATATTTTACGGTAAAAAAAATCAATACACAAAGACTTCAGAGTAGGGAAAACAGCTCACCTCTTATCTCAGGTGGCTACATGATTTGGTGGACGGCAAGATTCATAAATTGATTGCCTTTTTCTAGTTAATGTTTTCTTGCTTTAAAAATATACTTACTTTCCTTCATGAAGTCCCAATTGTCCTGAGGCCACCTGAGACCTTGGGAGCTCTGGACAGCTCTCAGGTGGGCTCTCTCCTCTCACACTAACTGCAGCTCTGTGCTGGGACACTAGCTCCCAGATCATCCAAAGACGTTATTGGCTAGGAACTCCATCCTGAGCATTCATGGTTCCCTCTCTCACCATGCCTCATTCCTTGTCTGTTGCCAGCTATGCCAGCACTGTCCCAAATATTGTAACTTCCCTGTTTAGAGGTAGCATACACAACCCCTTTTATGGTGGCCAAGTAAGATACTTTGACATGCCCTCTGCTGCAGACCTCTGCTGTGACAGAACACTTAAAATAGGAATTTCCACCCCTCTTTTGCTTTGGTGCCCTTTATCTGAACAGGAGGATGATGGGTTCATGTTTTATAGGACCTATAGAGGAAAAGAAAAAAAAAAAAAAAAGAACTGTGATGTGTCATGTAGCACAGAACGTTCTCTAGGAGCAATTTCTATAAACCATGCATTCAAAACAGCCTGAAATGTTCCACTAGACCCTTCTATCTCAGTAAAAGACAGACATTGATAAATAATCCTTATTAAGGTGGCAGTTCCCACCTAATAAAGCAGCTTGAATAATCACACCTTTTATAGATCTTTATGAAAACAGTAAATTCCACAGTAAGTGGAATTTTAAGTCTTTTTCTTCTTGGTTTATATACATATGCTGGAGCTAGAAACCAAGCAAAACATAGCTTCATGTTTTGCAATCTGACCTCAAATTCTAGTGCTGCAATTGTTATCTTTGCTTATCATCTTTCAAAGTCTAAAAGAAAGGGCACGTTTCTGGAAGAGTGCTGCAGGTAGAAAGCATTTTTATGAGATTGGCTGCTGCAGCTCATTGTAGCCATCATCAGAGAGAACTTAATAGACATACAGTGTTTTTATATATAGCTGTCTCTATACACTACAGCATTCTTTCCCTTTCTCTGGCCTTATCCTATTATTTTTATATCTTTTCTTCCTAATTTAGATTCACCCAGTCAATCAACTTGCATACCTGTCTAAACTGCTTTAACCACACACATTCAAAGCTAGGATTTGGAAGAGGCAGAAGATCAGAAGGGAATGAGAATGGAATGCTTTTTCTCCCTGGGTAATTGCATGATGGGATTCTGGCCAAGTCCAACACAAATAATAGAGGAGATAGCATTTCGGAGCATCAGCCCGCTAATAAATTAGAACAATGAGAGGTTCTATTAAAACCATTTCTGAAAGTATGCAGAGTTTCAGAGACCTAGTACAAGTACATCCTCTAAACACAATAGTACAACTTTGCCTTTTCTATTGCCTTCCAAAGTTTCTTCCTGAAGAATAATAATTTGTCTGTAGTTTTCTAGGACAGACATTATATGGTCACATTTATTTTAATCGAAGCACAGACTAAGGGTCTTATCTACTGATTGTTAATGAATAAATGCATGATTAAAAGTAAGCGAGAAGTTCGTACAGAGTGAATTTTACACTGAGTCCACAAAGTAAAACCTCATTCTGCTCTTGATGAAGCTAAAGTTCCTCATTTTTACTGTGATAAGTTTCTGTATGACTCCCTGAAAACGTGCGTGCACGTTCCTAGACATACATAGACAACACTCAGCACTGGTGGGAGGAGCAGACGTGACTGACCCCACGAACAGAAACCATTGGTTTTGGAGAAGTCGAAGGGTGAAGTACTGAGTTCAAATGGCGCTTACAGGCACGGGCCTCGATTTGCATTCAGCTGATAGGCAGCAATAACACTGTTTTCTCAGTTCAGTTCCCCAAAGAGGTGACACAAGACTGGATGATCAATAGATTATTTTTATTTAAACTACCAGTGGATAATCTGCTCCTAGCCTGCTGGAAAGAATCACACAATTGATTCTGGTTTTGCCTGTGTCCCAGCCCTCTCCTGACAGTGGAGGCAGAACCAAGTCCACCACTGTTATAACCAGCCAGACAGTACTTTCTTCTTTCAAGACTATCTACAGAACATCTTACAGTATCCATTTGTAACAGCTTGTCCCTTGTGACTAGTATCTTTTATCAAGCTCAAGTATAATCAACATTTAGCAATAATTCACAGATTCACTGTGTGGTACCATTAGCCCTCTGGCTCAGTTCTGTTTGCAGAAGCAGGTCTGACTGAGTATAATCAGCAGCATTTGTGAAGTGATGTTAATTATGTTTGTCATAATTAACTCACCTGAGGTGTGCCTCTAAATTGGGAAATAAATGAGAAGTAGAAAGAAGAGGGTGAGAACAAAGAAGAGGAAAATGACCACTTTGAAATATAATTATATTTGATATACCTATTGAATACACAAGAAGTGTTTGATTCCCATCATAATTATGGTTCCAGCTGCCATTTTTGTTATTGAGTCACCATTTTTTTTGTTGCTACCTGTTGTGGTTTAATCTCAGCCACAACCAAGCACCACACAACCACTCACTCACTCCCCAATAGTGGGCTGAAGGAGAAAATTGGAAGGGTAAAAGTGAGAAAACCCATGAGATAAAGAGAGTTTAAGAGGTAAAGCAAAAGCTGTGCGTGAAAGCAAAGCAATATAAGGAATTCATTCACCGCTTCCAGCAGACAAGAACAGAGCAGGCCTTGACTCCGTACAAGCACTGCTCAGCAATAACAAAAACATGCCTGTGTTCTCAATGTTTTCAGCACAAATCCCAAACACAGCCCCATACCAACTATGAAGAAAATTAATTCTATCCCAGGCAAAATCAGCACACCACCAGGCAAATAACTTCATTCTATAATAATGAACTCAAGACTTTAGTCATCAATTTTTGTAGGCCATATATGTGGTACCATTTATCTGACACGGCCCCAAAAGGCCCTAATTGAATTAATACATTAGAATAGATAAATTCATATTTTTATTGATAAGGCACCACATTTACATTGGAGTAGGTGTTTAGACTAGAATCCTCTGACTGCCCCTGCTAACCAGGAAGCTGGTGATTCAGCATGTGAAGAGAGTGACGCTGCCATGGTCATCAATGAGTTCCTGGTGGTTAGCTGAGCTGCAATCCCAGATTATCTCTTTCTTTGCAGTACATTTCAGTCAATCAGTTAAATGATTTTAAGGTAGGGGAATTTACTTCACAGCTGAGTCAGGCCTGCAAATTAACTGGGCATTAAAGGTGTTATGACAGAGTGCCTACACTTATCTTTATTATATTTTTTATGGCCTAATGTTCCTGAAATAGCCTTAGTCACACACAAATGTGTCTCAATATAATTTCATTCCCTCAGCTAAGCCCAGTATGGTCTCTTGGTTCAGAATATCTCCTCCTAAAAATCATAGAAGTCAAGCAAAGCATTACTTTTCAGTAAGAAAATTATTTTTTTCACATTGTATATGTTACATTTTCTACCACTTTTTTTTTTTTTTTTTTTTTCCCCTGAGGGGGACACAAAGTAAAAACAAATTCCTGCATCTTCAGAGCATCCCATAACTCTAATGACTTTTTAAATAAAGATCATTGTAGGATTGGAACCTAGGTCTTTGAAATTTCTAAGAAAATCCATTGGACATTTAATGAACGAGACTTATGTATTCTACTGGTTGTTTTTTGCATTTGGCTATTTTGTGTGTATGTTTTGATAATCATACAACTTCTTTGAAATTTAAGTTGAACACTAACAATTCTTGAAGTGTGTCTAGGTGAGACTTTTTAATTAGTCTAAATGGGATATACTTAGTCAAACTAATTTTTGACCCTTCCAAAAAACAACCCATATAATCCCAAATTCTAGACTAGCAAAACTGGTATGCTGTAACTCTGTGTTAAGCATGGACCATACTGCCACTTCTAAAAGATAAAAATTTAGCCACATCCAAACATAAATGTGTCTTCTTTGTCCTTATCATTAGAACATGACTAACAAAAACATCCTTCTTTGAAGACTATGTGATAGTTTTACAAGTTTAAGAAGAGCAATTCCATATAAAATGCTTTTGTGGGCGCACAAATATGTTCACTTCCTAAAATTTATTTATCTGGGTATATTGTGCTGCGGTGGGTTTACCTTGGCTGACTCACAGGTGCCCACCCAGCTGCTCACTCCCCCTCAACAGGACAAGGGGAGAAAATAAGATGAAAAGTTTTGCAAGTCAGTATAGAGATAAGATGTTTTACCATGTACCACCACAGGCAAAATGGACTCAGCTTGAGGAAAATACACTGAATTTATTCCTAATAAAAATAACTTGGATGGTGAGAAAAAAACTAAAAACACCTTTCCCCCTACTCCTTCTTTCTTCCCAGACTCAATGTTACTCTTCCATTCCTGAGTCTTCTATCTCCTGCCTGCCCCAAGTGATGCAGTGTGATGGGAAATTGGATCCTGGTCAGTCCACCACAGCTCTTCTCAGACACTCCGTCCTCAAGCTGTTCCTTTGCTCCAGTGTGGTGCCTTCCCACAGGACACAGTCCTTCTCATGGGCTGTAGTTCTTCAAGAACTGCTCCAGCATGGGTCCTTTCCACAGGGTATGGTCCATCAGGAGTAGACTTCTCCAGTGAGGGTCCCCCACAGTCCACAGCTCCTGCCACAAACCCTGCTCTCCATGGCTGCAGGTCCTGACAGGAGTCTGCTCCTGTGTGGGCTCTCCATGGGCTGCAGCTTCTGTCAGGGCATGTCCACCTGCTGTGGCATGAGTCCTTCACAGGCTGCAGTGCAGACATCTGCTCCACCACGGTACTCCGTGGGCTGCAGGGGGACAACCTGCTTTACCACAGTCCTCTCCATGAGCTGCAAAGGAATCTACTCTGATGCCTGGAGCAACTCCTTACCCTGCTTCTCTCACCTTGAGGCCAGGGCTCATCAGCAGGGCTGTTCTGCTCAGATTTTTCTCACTCTTCTCTCTCGCAGCTTCTGCATAGCATTTCTTACCCTTTCTTTCATAAACTTTCCCCAAGGTGTCACCATCTTGGCTGAGGGCCTCATCTATGCCCCATGATGGGTCCATTTGAACCAGCTGGAACTAGCTGTATCTGGTATTGGTCAGCACCAGCCTCTCCTCTCAGAGGCTGCCCCTGCTGAAAGATCCTTGCTATGTAAACCAAACAGACGCGGTCGGATACGATTTGTGATTTCATTCCCTGCACATGCTTTGATTTCTGTGTCCTAAGCACACCTTTCAGAGCTTCATCAGCACTAACTTTAAACTGCAGTTTTATAATATATACTCAGAAATCCCGACGTGGTTGTGCCAACCACACTGCAGATATCTAATCTGTCTGTACAAAAAACATTATTCTAATGCATTGCTGAAAAAGTTAATTAGAAACTACTTCTAAACAACTTGTTCAGTTCCAAATTTTAAGTGTTCGATCAAATACTAAGAAGTCCCAAACAAAAATGAAAATCATGTTATATCTGTGGAGGAACACTGTAGTATATGAGGGGTGAAATCGGAGTAGCTAAATGATGCAGCTCAAGTGCTTTAACTGTCCTGGTGAAGTACAAAGCAGCTGGAGAGATGAAACAGAATAGAAGGAAGAATCTACCAAATGTTCATAGAATCCATTAAGTAATAAATATACTTTTCTTTAAGTACACACTAAAGATACCTATTTCCCATTACGATTTAACACAATGTTATCTATCGCACCTAAGGCTGAAGTAACCAAATGACACAGCTGAATAATTAAGTTAGCAGAATTACAC